>NW_016816762.1:163475-235311 GCF_001698545.2 Rhinopithecus bieti
TCAAAACCAGCCCGGCCAACATGGCAAAACCCTGTCTCTACCAAAAATACAAAAATTCGCTGGGCATGATGGTGCATGCCTGTAATCCCAGTCACTTAAGAGGCTGAGGCGGGGGAATCACTTGAACCTGGGAGGTGGAGGTTGCAGTGAGCTGAGATCACGCCACTGCACTCCAGCCTGGGCAACAAAGTGAGACTCACTCTCAAATAAATAAATAATAAATAAATAAATAAATAAATAAATAAATAAATAAATAAATGAAAGAAAACCACTCATAAGCCCACCAAGCAGACAGGCACTGCGAACAACTCACGGCGTTTCCTTCTGGGGTTCGTTCGTTTGTCTTTCCCTGACACAGTAGGGTCCACGAGGAAGTCAGGATCCACTGACAATGTTTGCAGTGTTGTGTTTAATGTGGCAACTGGTTGCGTGACGATAGAGAAGTAAACAGTATGTCTGGTGGCAGTCGGGTTACCACATAGAATTTAGGACGCCCAGTGAAATGTGAATGCTAGGTAAGTGACACATAACTTTTTGATGTAAGTATATCCCAGGCAACATTTATTTATTGGAAATTGAGACAAAGGGAGGTGGGGGTGCTGCCAGGGAGGGAGAGCCAAGATCCGCTTCCACACCCCTCCCAGAACTGGAGCCAGAGGCCCGCTTGTTGGGGGCCTGGGGCTCAGAGGGGAGCGGGCGGCTGCTGTCATGCTGTCTGCAAATGCTGTCCAGCTTCCCCCACTTTCTCTCGCTTGGCAGGTCACCTGGCCCACTCTCTCCTCCCCTGATCCCCTGGGTGCTCCCCTCCCCCTGCAGGTCCCCCTCCCTTCTGGGTGAGCCTGGATGCCAGCACCCTGTTTCGCCCGCCCAGCATGCAGAACCAAAGCACAATGCTCAGAAACACCGCCAGTGTGCACAGGGCAGCAGGCTGGCTTCTCCCTCCCTCCTGCCGAGGTCTCCGCCCCCTTCCCCCTTTCCTCCTTCTTTCCCCTCTCCTCTTCTATTAGAAACTGTGAGTGTTAGGGTTCAATTGTGTCCCCCCAAAACAGGTATGTTGGGGTCCTCATCCCCAGTCCCCTAGAATGTGACTGTGCTTAGAGATAAGACCTTTACAGAGTAATCTGATTAAAATGAGGTCATCAGCAGGGACCCTAGTGCAGTATGACCAGTGCCCTTTCAAAAAGGAGAAATTTGGATACAGACACAGACACACACTGAGGGAAGGTGGAGTAAAGGGGCAGGGAGAAGATGGCTTGCGATGGGAGTGACGCCGTTACAGGCCGAAGGACGCCTGGCAGTGCCAGCAGACACCAGGAGCGGGGAGAGGCCAGGAACAATTCTCCCTGGAGACATCCGGGAGACACCTTGATTTCAGGATTCCATGATAGCTTCCATAACTGCCAAAGAACACATTTCTCTGTTTTCAGCCACCCAGTCTGTGGTGTCTTATGATTGCCACCCTAGGAAAGTAAAACAAGGAGTTAATTCATGAACGGTGGGGGAAATACGTATCCTTTGAAATACCACCTAGAGGAAGGGGTAATGGTGTACCTGATCACGGCTCCGGTTTATGAAATAGCTGCACGTCACTCGGAACTTTGAAAAACAATATATTTTCAGGAATCAAAAGATTCGCTTGCTATAAACTTGTCTTGCAAAATAAAGGATCTCTTTCTAGACCACATTCATAGATATATATCATGTATGTTGACATTGATTTGGCTTGCTCAGAAATAGGAAACATGAGAACTTGAATATCATGGCGTTTACAAAGCCAGTGAGGTCAGTTCCTCTCCTGGGCCTCAGGGGCAACCATTGGCCGCCTGGCCCACCTCTGGAAAGCACTTAGAGAGGGTGTGAGTTCTTGCACCCACCCTCTGGTTTTGCAAGCTCCCTCTGCCATGGTGGGTAGAAGGCTGTGTTGGGGAGGTAGTGGAGTCACAGTGGCCTCCACTCAACTGCACAGATGCCTGGTGTGGAAAGTATGATGTGCTGGATTCTGAATGCAGGTTGGGGCTATTTTTAGCATCTGGACTGGACAGCAGGAGGCTGGGGGTGAGGCAGGGGAGGGCCAAGGCCAACACCATTTGCTGCTAGTGGAGCTGGAGGAGAAGGCACCCACACGCTGGCTGGCCGCCCTCCTTTCCTGCTGGAGTTCCTGGTGAGTGCTTCCCCGGGGGCTGAGTTGTAGCTGTCTCCCTAAACACCTGGAAGGATGTGGAAATGGGAAATGGGAAGTGATTTGAGGGTTTGGGCCCTGCCCTGCTCTGACTGTAAGGACAGACGGCCCAGACCTTGGGAAGGACGGTTCTGCCCCATCTGGTACTGGGCTCCTGACCCCTGGGAGGCCTGTTGGTCAGTGGTGAGCGGCTTTGCCACATCTCATGACACATGGACATGATGCCACATTGCCTCAAAGGGCACCTTGTGAAAGCCAAACTAGAAATGGATGAGCAGCGCTTAGCCCATGAGGAAGTGACCCACCAGTGACGGCCTTGATGTTGGGGCCATGGGCTGAGAGGGTCTGGTCCCTTGGCTGCCACCAGCCTCCCAGGGTTGGGCAGCCACCATCCACAGGGCTGGGGCTCAGCCTCTCTCCCTTCGTGGGAGCCGCTGTTTTCCAAGGGTGTGGACATACACATGGTCTGCTCCCTCCTTCCATGTTTCCTGGGCTGCAGAAGACCTGAGTCAGCACATGAACGAGGAGAGGAGGTGGCTCTCTGCAAAGAAACCTAAACACAAGGTCTGATTCCCACTTCCCAGAGCCCCCTTCAGGGAGGCCATTGACCCAAACCACTTGACAATCACAGACTATTTGTGTGGAGGGAGACATTCCAGATCATCTTGCTTGATGCTTGCCAACACATGTCACTTGGAAAGAGACTTGAAGGATAATACTCTTGGTTAAATGAACTGCAGGACTTTTCAGGGCCTTGACTAAGCTCACATGATCAGAGTGTCAATAAATAGAGGTGTGGTGTGCATTCCACAAGTGTGTTGATTGAAACCTTTTACAAATTTTATTTTCCCTTTATTTTTTAGAGACAGAGTCTTGCTCTGTCATCCAGGCTAGAGTGTAGTTGTATGATCATGGCTCACTGTGGCCTCAAAACCCTGGGCTCAAGTGATCCTCCTGCCTTAGCCTCTCCAGTAGCTAGGTCTACAGGTGCATACTACCATGCCCGGCTGATATTTTTAAAACATTCTACAGATATGGGGTCTCCCCATGTTTCCCAGGCTGGTCTTGTGAGTCACTGCATCCAGCCTGAAATCTTCTAAAAGTCAGGCTGATTGAGATATAGGCTGGCAAGGTGGCTCACGCCTGTAATTCCAGCACTTTAGGAGGCTGAGGTGAGAGGATCATTTGAGGCCAGGAGTTTGAGACCAGTCTGGATAACATAGCAAGACCACATCCTACAAATAATTAAAACTAGCTGTGCATAGTGGCATACACCTGTAGATCCTAGCTACCAGGAAGTCGGGGGTGGGAGGATTGCTTGAGCTGGGTGACAAGCAGTAGAGTGAGACCCTATTTTTAAAAAAAGAGAGAGTGATATAATCAACATACAGTCAAACTCATTGTTTTAGTGTACAGTTCTATGAGTGTTGACAAATGCTCACAGTTGTGTAACCACCACCAGAGCCAAACACAGACCATATCTGTATCACCCCCATGCCCCTTGGCAGCCAGTTCCCTGCTCCTACTCTCAACCCCTGCAATCACCGATTTGTTCCCCGTCTCTACAGTTTTGCCTTTTCCAGAATGTCGTCTCCATGGGATCTCAGCCTGTAGCTTTTGGTGTCTGGCATCTTTCACTCAGCATAACACGTCTGAGATTCATTTATGTTGCTGCAAGTGTCAGTAGATGGTTCCTTTTTGTTGCTGAACAATAATATCTGCTGTTGGGATTCCCCACAGTTTGCTCATCCATGTCCCAGTTGATGGATATTTGGGTTGTCTCCAGTTTGAGACAATTATGAATAAGCTGCCAGAAACATTTGTGTCCAAGTTTTTTTGTGATCTCTAGGTTTTGCTTGTTTGTTTCTGTTTTTGTTTTGCTTTGTTTTTGTTTTTGAGACAGAGTCTTGCTCTGTTGCCCAGGCTGGACTGCAATGGCATGATCTTGGCTCACTGCAACCTCTGCCTCCTGAGTTCAAGCAATTGTCCTGTCTCAGCCTCCCGAGTAGCTGTGACTACAGGTGTACACCACCACACCCAGCTAATTTTTGTATTTTCAGTAGAGATGGAGTTTTGCCATGTTGGCCAGGCTGGTCTCGAACTCCTGACCTCTAGTGATCCTCCCACCTCGGCTTCCCAAAGTGCTGGGATTACAGGCATGAGCCACCGCACCTGGCCTGATCACTAGTTTTTACTTTTTGGGTAAATACCTAGGATTAGGATTGCTGGGTCCTTCATTAAGTATCTGTTTAACTTTATAAGAAGCTGCCCACCTATTTTCCAAAGTGGCTATTGCATCTTGCATTCTTGTTGGTGACTTGTGTGAGCTTCACTGGCTCCATGTTCTCACCAGCTTGGATTGCTTGAGCCAAGGAGTTCAAGACCAGCCTGGGCAACATAGTGAAACCTGTCTTTATATATAAAAAATAATAATAATAAACAAATTTAGCCAAGTATGGTGGTGTGTGTCTGCAGTCCCAGCTACTTAGGAGGCTGAGATGGGAGGATTGCTTGAGCCTGGGAGGTCGAGGCTGCAGTGAGCCAGGTTTGCACCATTGCACTCCAGCCAGCGTGGGTGACAGAGTGAGACCCTGCCTCAAAAACAAAACAAAACAAAAAACAAACAAACAAAACCCAAAAAAACAATCTGCTGGAGATCCTGGGAAATACTGTTGCTGACATTGCAGCAGTACTGGTTCCTCATCATTTCTTTCCTTCCATCTCCTTGGATTGTGAACAAGAGGCTGGAGGTGGAGTGGCTGTCTTGTGACCAGGAAGCCTCCATGAGGAAGAAAGTGACACAGGATGGCAGAGCAGTGAGATAGAAGGAGCTTGGGGTCCTGGTGGCATCCTGGGGAGGCTGTACAAGCCAGGACTGCTTGCTTGGGTAAGAAAATTAAAATGTTGTTTGGTTGAGCTCTGGCCCCGGGTTCTGGTTCACGCAGCCAAAAGTGATCCCTGGTGATGAAATGGCACGGCAGAACAGTGAAAGCTGAAGCACCACTGATTGCCAAAACGACCGCCGACTACACAAGCCATGGGCACAGCAGCTCCAGAATGGCCAAGGAATCTGAGGCACCAGGGGTCTCTGAAGGTGGGGATGAGGGGCTGGCTTCACACTGTAGTAGTGGTTGAACGCATCGTCAGAGACACTTAGTCCCTGAGACTGCCTCCATCATCCACCTGGCTAGATGACTCATCCACCTCACTGAAGAGAACTCAGGAAGTGCACACTATAGAGAAATTGAGCCAGACCAGCTCTGGAGTTGGCACTCAGAGCAGAGCAGAAAGAGGAGAGAGATGTCAAAAGACAAAACAAAACAATACAGACCTGCAGTACATGAACTTCCTTACTGAAAAGGCTAGCCACATTTTCAAATAATAAATGAAAAATCAAATGTAAGGGTAGAACAAAGATGTTTGAAGGTATGCAGGATTAAATCATTGAACCTCACGTGCATTCTTTCTCAGGAAGTTCCTGTGGTATGGGTGTCACTTGCACAAGGAAGTAAACCCCAAAAGAGAAAGATGTGAGGCACAGGACACATTAGATCTAGCACCAGAAAAGGATGAAGGAATTCTTACTGAAGTTGAAGGGAACTTTCACCGGGGAGCTGTGCCATAAGCCAAGAGGTTAGCCAGCCCAGATGCAAATAGGTGGACAGAGAGCTCTGGAGAGAATGTCTCCAAGGGAAAGGACAAGCAACAACAAAAGAATGATTACTTAGTATGTTTGACTTTGTTGAGAGGACTTTTATAGCTCTATCAGAAAATTGGGGGGGGGGGTGCAGATAATTGGTAAGTAGTAGACAAAAAAATTAAGTTTATGAAAAAATGAGGCAATAGTTAACCCCAGGAAAAACAAAAAGTTGTACTAAAAAGGAAAGACCATCCTAGCTCCCTAAGTGGTTTAGTTGTGACAACATTTACAGGGGTCATAGTAATATCAGAACTAAATAGTGACTTGGCCAAAGGTTGCGAATTGTGTAATTGTGTAAGTTGTGAAGATGCTGGGTAGGTAGAATAGGTGGGAGTGTGTGGGAGGTGGCAGTGTAAGTGAGATAAAACCGAAAGGAATAGTATTGTAATCATGTTAGAAGTGTGAAGATCAAGGTCAACAGAAACAGCTGAGAGACTTGAAGGCAGATGACTCACAGGGGAGGGAGCTGGAGGTGGGAAGAGGTGCAGTGATAACAACTGTTTATTATCACAAGCCTTGCAGCACTACTTAACTTTGAAAACAATGTTATAACAATCACTTTTGAAAAGGAAGAAATAATAACTTGGTGAAAGCGACATTCTCTCTTCTCCAGAGAAAAGCAGCACAAGTGTACCTGGGCATTTCTGTGTTGGTCTTAAAACCCAAGCCCATTCGCCTGCCTGGGAGCCTTTTGCTGTGTCCAGCAGTTCCTCTGGGAGCTTCCAGCCTGCTGGAGTCTGAGCACTGGCTTCCGTGGCTGAAGCAGGGTCATCTCTTGCCCTTCGTCGATTCATGGATTGGCACAGGTGGATTTATGGCTATGTTGCCAGCCAGCTATGAACAAGCGAGGGGTGCCAACAGGCCACGCTCTGGCAAACAGCCAATGGGGAAGACGGAGACTGTCCCTTGCACTCTCTCCTTCTCCTCTCTGTCTTTTTCAGTTTTCTTGTTTTCCTTCCCAGTGGAATCCAAATGCTAGTGTTGAGATGGTAGGCAGGCCTGGGAGCTCCCCAACACTACGCAGGTTCCTGCTCGGTGTTTCCTGTCCTGTTCACACACTCCCACATGCCTCCTTTGGGCCTTGAAGGGGAGAGTCTCCTGCAGCCAGGCCCCTAGAGGAATTCCTCAGATCCCGGTTGTCCCAGGGAAGAGTGCAGAAGGGAAAGGGTGGGCTGCATCCCTGTGCTCAGAACAGACGCGACCACAAGGTCATGGCTGATTTCGTGAATTAGAGCCATGCAGGTCACCCTCTGCACGAATGTCCCATGGCTGGTGCCACAAATTTTACAAACTGGGTGAATTCAACAACAGATTTTTTCTTTCTCATGGTTCTGGAGGTCAGACGTCTGAAATCAAGGTGTGTGCGGGGCTGTGTTCAGTCTGAAGGCTCTGGGGAAGGACAGTTCCTTGCATCTCTCCCACATCTCTCAGTGGCCTGTAGTTCTGGGATTCTGTGGCTGGTGGCTGCATCACTGCATCCCCACCTTGGCCTTGGCCCACCTGCTCCTGTGTGCCTCCTCACTTCATCCTCCCTCCACTCAGGTCTGTGTCCAAACTTCCCTCCTACAGGGACACCAGTGTTATGGGACTTAGGGCCAACCCTAACTCATCATTACCGCATCTTAACTTGATTCGTTTCTAAGACCCTTTTTCCAAATAAGGTCCCATTCACAGGCACCGGGGTTAGGACTGGGACATATCATTTGTGGATACAATTCATGCACAGCCTTTTCATCACTGGCCTCCTCCTCCACTCTCGTGGCTGCTCAGAACTTTCCACCCTTAAAAACTCCTCTCATCAACATGCTGCCCTAGCACAGTCCCACTGTGTCCTCTTCTCTTGTCACCAAACTTGTTGAAGGTCGTTTATACCTCAGCTTCCCCCGATACATTCCTCCGCCATCACCATCTGCCTGACCCGTGCCTTCAGGAAGGTGCCTGGGGGGAGGGGGTTTTCCTTGTGTCTGGTCCTTTGCATGCTCTGTGGCTTTTGAGGTGGGTGTTGAAGGCTACAGAAGCCCAACCTCCCCTGACCACCCTTGGCTTGGCTTTGATCTCACACCCTGTGTGTGTACCCGGCATGCTGCACA
The DNA here is from genome assembly GCF_001698545.2 of Rhinopithecus bieti. Classification (NCBI taxonomy): domain Eukaryota; kingdom Metazoa; phylum Chordata; class Mammalia; order Primates; family Cercopithecidae; genus Rhinopithecus; species Rhinopithecus bieti. The sequence goes on from NW_016816762.1 coordinate 171,445, forward strand.
TGTTGTGTGTGTGTGTGTGTGTGTGTGTGTGTGTGTGTGTGAGGGGGACAGCCCTCCTAGGATTGCATTGTCCTGAGGGCAGCCCTGAGTCCTCTGCACCGCTCAGTCTAACAGCAGAGACAGATGGACCCCAGAAAACCCAACTGGAATACCTGGAGACTCTCCACTTGCCTTCAGTGTGAGCTTAGGACCCGCAAGGCCAGGCTTTGGGCTCATTGCTGGAGAGCTTGCACCTGCTGCAGAACTCACAGCGTAGCCTCTGGCTGGATCACTCCCTTCCCTTGGCTCAGTCCGCACTTGTCGATCTCCAAAATCCAATCCACCCTTGAAAGGCAGAGGTCAAGCAATGTGCTAGGGACAGAGAGGGGGCCACGGAGTGGACTTCTCCATTTACTGAGTGACACCAGGCAAGTGACTTGACCTTTCGAAACAGCTACCTGACCTGGAAGATGGGGGTGAAAGTGCTTTCCTCATGGGTGGCTGTGAGAATTAATGAATTATTACCAGCAAAATACTTAGGCACATTGGATGGCACCTAATAAGAGCTCAATAAATAGTAATGATCATTATGGATATAATGTAGTTTTCCAATAAGTGGGTGGCCCCCTGAGGTCCCCTGAACCCCGTGGTGTCTGTTTGAGGTCAGGTGTGTGAGTCGCCTGGCACACCTATACTCTGTATGTTTGCCCAGGTAATTACTCACCTCCTGCAGGGGCTATTCTGGGGCCAAGCAACTCCTCCCCAGGCCTGGACAGGCAGTCCTGGGCCTGTGACAGCACTGGGATCATAAAGACAAACAGGTTGGCCCCATCAGCTGAACTCACCTGGGGCTTTGGGAAAGTCCTCACTGTAGCCATGTCCTGCGAGAAGCTGGGAGGTTTGCAGGTTGCAGGCCCTGCCTGCCACAACTTCCCAGAACATGGGTCTTCCTCAAGGCCAAGGGACTGAAGGGGCCACAGGCAGAGTGGCCTGGCTTAGTTAGGACTGCAGATGCAGAGCCAGGCTGGGCGGGGGCGTGGTGGGGTGGGGGGAGTTGGACAGGCAGGTCTCTCGCTGGCCGGGTGTTTCCCATCCCCACCTCCCACACCTGGGTGTGGAGGAGTCAGCGTGGTGTGTGATGCGAGGGGTCTGTCATCTGGGGCGGGAGTGAGCCTCTGTCTCCTGGACCTTGGCTCCCCCTACTCCCTCCCTCGTAGGCCTGGCTGCCGCCTGGTCCTTGCCACCCTGGACAAGTTGATGATACATGGATGGACATTCACTCAGGTGTTTAGGGGTTGGGGAATTATTCCTCCCCTAAATGTTGCTTTTAAAAAATTATTGTGATAAAATATCTAACCTGAAATTTACCATCTTAACCATTATTAAATGTATAGTTCATCGTACTAAGGACATTCACATTATTGTGCAACCATCACCATCATCTACCTCCAGAACTTTTTCATTTTCCCAAACTGAAACTCTCACTTCACGAAGCACTCACGCCCCATTGCCCCTCCCCAAGCCCTGGCACCCACCCTTCTACTTTCTGTCTTTAAGGATTTGACTACTCCAGGGCCTTTACATAAGTGGAATCAGACATTATTGTTCTTTTCTGTCTGGCTTTTTTCACTCAGCATAATGTCCTCAAGGTTCATCCATGTCGGAGCACGGGTCAAGATTTTCTTCCTTAAGGCTGATGAATATTCCGTTGTATGGACAGACTATGTTTTGTGTATCTGCTTATTTGTCAATGGACACCTGGCTGCTTCCACCTTTGGACTGCCGTGACTAGCGCTGCTATGAAATGGACGTATGATTATCAATTTGAGTCTTTGCTTTCAATTCTTTCAAGTATAAATCCAGAAGTGGTATTGCTACATAGTACAGTAATTCTGTGTTTAATTCTTTGAGGAATCATGAATGCTGCATTTTTCTTTTTTGAGACAGGATCTTGCTCTGTTGCCCATTCTGGAGTGCCACGGCACAATCAATCTTGACTCACTGCAGCCTCAACCTCCTGGGCTCAAGTGATCCTCCCACCTCAGCCTCCCGAGTAGCTAGGACTACAGACACAAGCCACCACAGCCAGCTAATCGTTTAATTTTTTGTAGAGATTTGTGAGGTCTCGCTGTGTTGTCTGGGCTGGTCTCAAACTCCTGGGCTCAAGCCATCCTCCTGCCTTGACCTCCTGCAGTGTTGGGATTACAGGCATGAACCACTGTGCCTGGCCATAAATGCTGCATTTAAAGCAGGGATTTAAGAATGTGTCAAAAGTAGGACGAAGACATGTTGCACAGAATGAAAAGGGTACCCGGATTATGCTGTCTGCCTCTCCAAGACCACAGACTAGTGACCTCACCTTTCTGAGTTTCTGTTTCCTCATCTGTAAAACAGAAGTGCCATCTTCCTTGTGCTGTGTGGGGTTTTGAGAAGAATTAACTTAGTTTGGAAAGTGCTGAGCCTGGTGGTTCAGAATCGGGGTTGAAAACTGTGCCACCGCTCTTGTTTTTGCACTGCTGGAGAGCCAGGAATGGTTTTCACACATTTTAAGTGTTGTAAAAACTGAAGGACTAAGTGACAGAGACCACCTGTGACCTGCAAAGCCAGAAAGGTCCACTTTTTCCTCCCTGGCCCTTTGTAGGAAAAAGTTTGTTTTAGTTTAGAGATGGGCTCTGAAATCAGATGTTTGTGTTCCTGGGTGGCCTCTGCCTCATATAGGCCTCCTGACCTTGACCTTTGGACTGCCGTGATATGGTTTGGCTGTGTTCCCACTCAAATCTCGTCTCGAATTGTAATTCCCATAATCCCCACGGGTCATGGGAGGGATGCAGTGGGAGGTAATTTGACCATGGGGGCAGTCATGGGGATAGTGAGTGCTCATGAGATCTGATGGTTTCGTAAGGGACTTTTTCCCTTTTGCTCGGCACTTCTCCTTGGTGCTGCCATGTGAAGAAGGATGCGTTTGTTTCCCCTTCCACCATGATTGTAAGTTTCCTGAGGTCTCCTTAGCCATGCTGAACTGTGAGTCAATTAAACCTCTTTCCTTTATAAATTACCCAGTCTTGGGTATGTCATTATTAGCAGCATGAGAACGGACTAATACAGTAAATTGTATTGGTCTGTGCCTCCGTTTCCTCATCTGCAAAATGGGAATAACAAACCCACGGGGTTCGTCATCGAACTTGCATCAAGTCACTGCTTAGCAAGGCAACTCCAACTACCTCATTTCAGTTGTGACACACTCAGCTCCTTCCAGCACATGCTGCAATGTGTCTTGTGTTTGCTGAGTCATGCAGTTAGGATGTGAGGCTGTCAGTGGCAGGGATCTTCACTGGTTTTGTTTGCTGATGTGTCTCTGGAGCTTACAACAGCACTCTGCAGAGAGCAGGCACTCAGTATTTGCAGAATGAATGCAGACCCCATAGGGTTATATGAGAACAAGATGGGTTAATACTTGAGAGACTTTGAGAGCAGTGCCCAAGACCCCCAGGCATGCTGGGGGAAACCTTACCCAGGGGAGGTTCTTGGGGTGCCTGCTCTGGGTTCTGCCTCTGCCAACACAATTTGGCAGATCCAATGCTGGGTGGCACAGTGGAGAAGGCCAGTAGGCCTCCTGGGGCGTGCACAGGGGCATGGTGCCAAAAGGGGTGCTGCTGGCCAGATGACCCAAGGCCACTGGGCAACTTTCCTGGGACCTGAGCGACGGGTCCCTGACACTTTTTTGAGCATCACCCAGGAGTCTGCCAAAGACCAAAGCATTAGTCCTGTTACCTCCATGGGTCACAGAATCTGAAGCTGCCCTCTGCCGAAGTCCAGCTCTGCCAAATTTGCAACAGTTGACAAATGCCTCTGCTCTACTCACTCATTTCAGTGGAGGTAATAACCTCTCAATGATGACCCTACAGGGAAGAAATCATCCCCATGTTATAGATGGAGGCACGGAGGCTCTCAGAGGCAAAATGACTCACCCAAGTTCTCGCTGTTACTAAATACCCATTACGTGGACTTGATCCCAGAGTGGTAACCACTGGGGCTGCTGTTCAGAGAATGGGTGAATGGAAGATGCACGTAAGAGGGAGGCGTCGGAATCATCGGTGTTCTGGGAAAGGGGTAGGAAAGACACTGCCTCTCCTGGAAGGACCAAGGATGGGGAGGCTGGTCCTTCTTGGGGCAAGACCTGTGACTCAAGGGGAGGATGAGGGGAGTAGGGGTTGACTTCATGTTACAAAGAGACACAGACTCTGAGTGATGACTAATTTTAGGTATCAACTTGACTAGGCCATGGGGTACCCAGATTAGGCATTATTTTTGGGGCTGTCTGTGAGGATGCTTCCAGAAGAGATTAGCATTTGAAGTGGAAGACTCAGTAAAGCAGATGGCCCTCCCCAGTGTAGGTGGGCATCATCCAATCCCCTGAGCGCTTGAATAGAACGAAAGGTGGAGGAAGGAGGAATTGGCCCCATATTAGTCCGTTTTCACGCTGCTGAAAAAGACATACCCAAGACTGGAAAGAAAAAGAGGTTGGACTGGGCTTACAGTTCCACATGGCTGGGGAGGCCTCAGAATCATGGCAGGAGGTGAAAGGCACTTCTTAGGAGGCAGCAGCAAGAGCCAAATGAGGAAGAAGCAAAAGTGGAAACCCCTGAAAAACCCATCAGATTTTGTGAGACTTATTCACTATCACGAGAATAGCACAGGAAAGACCGGCCCGCATGACCCAATTACCTCCCCCTGGGTCCCTCCCACAACATGTGGGAATTCTGGGAGGTAAAATTCAAGTCGAGATTAGGGTGGGGACACAGCCAAAGCGTATCAGTCCTCTTGTGCCTCCTGCCTGCTGAGCTGGGACATCTCCTCTCACCTTCTTTGGCCCTGGGACCAAGAGTTCCACCATCGCTCTCCTAGTTTTCAGGCCTTTGGATTCAGACTCAATCTCAGCACCATCACCAGCACTCTTGGTCCTCCAGCTTGCAGATGGTGGAACGTGGGGCTTCTGAGCCCCCATAGCCATGGGAGCCAGGTCTTCCCAATAACCCTCCCTCCTTTGCTCCCTCTCTCTCTGACTCCTACTGATTCTGTTTTAGAAATCTGAATACCTTTCGCTTTGATTACCTGCAGCTGCACACTTGGAGGAACTGTCTTCTGACTGGCCGGAGGCTCCTGCACTTGCCTCTAAAGACAGTGCCATGGGAGAGAGAGTGCTGTGGACATCAAACCCAAAAGGCTCTCATTGACTCTTCATGGCCTGTCATCGTGGCCTCTGGGAGTTGACTTAACCTCACTGGTGTGCTGACCTGACTCTTCAGGCAGCCCAGGTCATTGTTTGTGGTTCTCTTCAAGGCAGGCCATGCTCCCAGCACAAAGGCATGTTGGGTAATTCATCCATTCACCAGCAAGGGCAGGGGTGGAGGTGGCTGGAAGGAGGTGGGTGGAGAAGCAGGTAAATGAGTTGCTTTTGTTGACAGATAAGTAGACCTGTGTCATGGAACAAGTGTTCCACGACAGGAAATGCAAGATCAGCAATGTCCAGGAAGTTCCAGGACAGCCAGCGACCTGCCAGGGCAGGCAGCAGCTCCTGGGCCCGGGTCAGAAAGGCACAGCTAGCTGGTTGGAGGAGCCCCCCTTGCCCCTTCCATCAGAGGCTGGAAAAGGAAAATGAGATTGTCTACAGAGACAAATGGAAAGCCCTTTAGACAGCAGCCTGGGACCACGCGCCTTCTCCAGCTGGTTCAGGAAGAGGAATGGTCACTGGAATGGGAGGAGCTGGCAGAAGAGGAAGGAGCACTGACTAAGACTGACTCGAGTGCCCAGAACATGGCTGCACCCTTGGAGCATTTCCACACTCAGAGCACAGGAGCACATCATCATCCCAGACTCTTCCCTCAGCCACTTGAGGGGAAAACGGCAGGTTAAATGAGAAATTATAAACACACGAGAATCTGTGAACAGTGAGAGTTTTGGAGGAGAGAGGAGGGCTAGCGCTTTTCCCCCAGACCACATCACCACACCCACAAATGCGTTTCTAATTACACCATCTATGGAGGATACGGCAAGCCCTTGCAAACTGGTTACTTGGAAAGAAAGGAGAGAAACTGTGTGATGTGGTGTGGACCTGTGTCCCCACCGAATCTCACGTTCAGTTGTAATCCCCAGTGCTGGGGGTGGGGCCTGGTGGGAGGTGGTTGGATCATTGGGGTGGATCTTCGTGAATGGTTTAGTGCCATCCCCTTGTGCTGTCTTGTGATAGAGTTCTCACGAGATCTGGTTGATTAAAAGTGTGTGGTGCCTCCCCCACCTGTCTCCCTCATGGTCTGGCCATGTGAGAAGTGCCTGCTTCCCCTTTGTCTTCACCATGATTACAAGTTTCCTGAGGCCTCCCCAGAAGCAGATGCCCCCATGCTTCCTGTACAGCCTGCTGAACTGTGAGCCAACTAAATCTCTTTTCTTTATAAATGATCCAGTTTCAAGTATTTCTTTATAGCTATGTGAGAACAGACTAATACACTGTTTTTTTTGTTTTGTTTTTTGTTTTTAAGTTAGTATTTTTTGACTCAATCTTGTGAGAATTAATGAATTATTACATTATTATACATATAATAGTGCCTTATTTCCATTAATCTCTATTAAGTTTTGAAAACTGAGCTGGATGCTTTGATGGCTCCAGCTTAGAGAAGAGGAAGCAGAGGATAAGGAGAGAAGCCATTTCTCTTACTGTCTCCTGCCTCTGAGGAGGAGGACGAAGTAAAAGTTGAAAAACATGAATGAAGTCAGTGGCAAGACCATCCAGTGCTTGATGGTCATCTTCGTCATCGAACTTGCATCAAGTCACTGCTTAGCAAGGCAACTCCAACTACCTCATTTCAGTTGTGACACAGGCCTACAGATGACCAGGCCTGAGGTTAAAAGATTAACCCCCCACTCTAACCACATGTGCTCTCAATCTATCACGACCCTTTCACGTGGAACCCCTTAGCGTTGTAAGCCCTTAAAAGGGCCAGGAACTCTGTCTTCAGGGAGCTCGACTTTTAAGATGTGAGTATGCCAACACTCCAAGCCAAATAAAAACCTCTTCCATCTTTAATCTGGTGTCTGAGGAGTTTTGTCTGTGGCTCGTCCTGCTACAAGGACAGAGAAGAAACTTGTGATCATATAGACAATAGAGGTAAAGCCAGGAGCTCAAATCCACCCAGAGGTCACAGATGAGGCATATCAGGAAGGTCTGCACTCAGCCCAGCAGCTGTAGCGGCCCTCACCGATGCTGCCTCGGCCTCCGAACAGCAGGCCCATTGTTCTGAACAGAAGGTCCAGAGTGAGGACTGACTGACTTGTCACACCCTGAATAACTGGCCTGGTCATGGCTGGTTCTGTAGGAGCTGGTCGACTAGAGGATTACGAGGCCCCCTAACACCACCTGAGGCCTCTGTAGCTCAGAGAGTGTGAGCTAACGGAGAAGTGACTGGAAGGCTCACGTGTGACTCAGGTAAGCCACTTGGACCGCTGCGTGGACCTTCCCTTTCCAGGCGCCTCAGGCCAGAGCCAGGCTTCTTGGAAGGGAATGGGTGGGGAAAGAAGAGGAAGAGAAACAGGCGGGTGGGATTTCAGAGGGAGGGAAAGTAGAGCCCACCCGGCCACATCAGTGCCCACCGCGTCTGAGCTGTTTGGAAAGGATGAGGAGTGGCCTGCTGTTGGGAGCACATCATAATCCCAATAGACACAATCTTGAGTGTCGAAAACCTGAAAATGAAAATCCTAAAACACAATTCTTTAAAAAACAATTTTAAAATTTTAGAAAATATTTACATTTTAAAAGGGAATTTATTTGAGAAACATAAAATAAAACATAAATGTATGTTTTAAAATTAAAACATAAAATTAAAACCGGAACACTTCATAGGCCACTTTATACAATAAAATAGTAAGAACACATATGCTTTTGTAAGCATAGACAGGTGTGCTAATGACAGTCACACAGGTATATCAGCTATGAGCAGATGAACCGTATTCATAAGGAAATGGGTCAGAAAGGGAGATATGGTAACGCAGATCGCTATGTTTGCTGATTGTGGTGATTTGAACACACACTGTGGTGCTGGAGCACAAATTGTTCAACCTGTTTGGAAAGCAATTTTGAATTATGTATGAAGAGCCTCAAAGGTGTTCTTACTCTTTGCCCTGGAGATTCCATTTCTAGAAATCTATTCTAAGGAAGCAGAGATATGATCAAAGATCGTGAAGGAGAAGGCTAATGAAGGCATTATTTATAATAGCAAATGTCAGAAACAGCCTAAATGATCCCAAACCATGAGTTGATTAAATAAATTATGGTGCATAGATAGGGGATATTATGCATCTATTAAATAGCACATTTTGAAGAACATCGAAAGTGGGGGGAAAAATCATAGAGGCAGGCAGGCCACGTGACACAGGAAGGCAGACCTTTAAACTAGATTTTGAGGGAAAAGGAATTTTCCAGGCAAAGGTAGTAGTAAGAAAGCTGCAGGCAGAATTCAAGGTGAGCAAGAACTGGAGGTTTGGGAAGCTCTGGTGTTCTGGGGTGGGCTGGAGGAGTCTTGCGGGAGAGCAGCTGCTGAGGGGCAAGGATGGAGAGTTGATTAGGTCAGGTGTCAAATGGGCCTAAGAACCAATTGACTTTTAGACAATATAGAAACATCGAAGAATTAAAAAAAAAAAAAAATTTTGTTATACTTTAACTTCTAGGGTACATGTGTACAACGTACAGGTTTGTTACATACGTATACATGTGCCATGTTGGTGTGCTGCATCCATTAACTCGTCATTTACATTGGGTATATCTCCTAATGCTATCCCTCCCCTCTCCCTCCACCCCACAACAAGCCCCAGTGTGTGATGTTCCCCTTCCTGTGTCCAAGTGTTCTCATTGTTCAATTCTCACCTGTGAGTGAGAATATGCAGTGTTTGGTTTTTTGTCCTTGCGATAGTTTGCTGAGAATGTTGGTTTCCGGCTTCATCCATGTCCCTACAAAGGACATGAAACCATTGTCTTTTATGGCTGCATAGTATTTCCATGGTGGTATATGCTGCCACATTTTTAATCCAGTCTATTTATTGTTGGACATTTGGGTGGTTCCAAGTCTTTGCCTATTGTGAATAAAAAATTAGATGCCGCCAAAAAAACATACGTGTGCATGTGTCTTTACGAGGCCAGCATGATTTATTATAATCCTTTGAGGTATATACCAGTAATGGGATGGCTGGGGTCAAATGGCTAATTTCTTTAGTTCTAGATCCCTGAGGAATTGCCACCACTGTCTTCCACAATGCGTTTGAACTAGGTTTACAGTCCCATCATTAGCTGCCTAAAAATGTTCCTATTTCTCCACATCCATCTTCCAGCACTGTTGCTTCCTGAACTTTTTAATTGATTGCCATTCTAACTGCGTGCTGGGATGCGTATCTCATTGTGTTTTGCATTTGTATTTCTCTGATTTGGCGAGTGAATGATGAGCATTTTCATGTGGTCTGTCTAGCCTAACATAAATGTCTTCTTTTGCAGAATGTCTGTTCAAATAATCCTTCACCCCCTTGTTGATGGGGCTGTTTGGTTTTTTTCTGGAAATTTGTTTGGGTTCTTTGTAGATTCTGGATATTAGCCCCTTGTCAGATGAGTAGATTGCAAAAATTTTCTCCTATTCTGTAGGTTGCCTGTTCACTCTGATGGTAGCTTTCTTTTGCTCTACAGAAGCCTCTTTAGTTCTAATAGATTCCCCATTTGCTCAATTTTTGGCTGTTTGTTGCCATTGCTTTTGGTGTTTAAAAAAAACAGGAAATCCTATGCCCATGTCTATGTCCTGAATGGTATTGCCTAGCGTTTTCTTTAAGAGTTTTTATGGTTTTAGATCAAATTTAAGTCTTGAATTAATTTTTTTTTCTTTGTTCAAGTTTTAATCAAAGCTTTTTATATAAGATTACTTTATTCCTGCATCTTCTCAATAGTTTCTTTATTCCTTGTATTGCCCTTTTCCTTTCCTACTTGGGAGACTTGGCTTTCCGTTTTCAAGGCATCTTTTTGCGGTCTTTGTCCAGTTTTAGCCTAGTGATAACTACCTTGCTGGGGTGAATGCCTACATGGGACAGTTGTGCCATTAGCTTTCCCGCTGCCACCGTTCAATGCTATGAGTAAACATATTTCTTCCTGTAAACCTGGACTACTTTTCTGCCAATTTGCCTGACCTTTATAGTGTCCTGTACAACCTGAACTTCATCATCTCTTTCGGAATGGGCATAGATCGCACGTCTGCTATTCTGCTCTCAGCTCTTTGGAAAGAGGGGGAAGGACATAATCTTCCTGCTGAATGGTGGGAACGGTGCATTGAAATGCCCTTTTGCGATTCTTCTTCTGCGTGGAAGTCACAAAGCGGATTAAATTTCATTTTGGCTGCCTCCCGCCTTCCGGTGATGGCCGCAAAAGGTTGAGAATTAAATTTTTGTATAAGGTGTAAGGAAAGGGATCCAGTTTCAGCTTTCTACATATGGTAGCCAGTTTTCCCAGCACCATTTGTTAAATAGGGAATCCTTTCCTCCATTTCTTGTTTTTGTCAAGTTGTGTCAAAGCATCAGATAGTTGTAATGTGTGGTTATTATTTCTGAGGCTCTCTGTTCTGTTCCATTGGTTCTATATCTCTGTTTTGTGGTAATAGTACCATGCCTGTTTTGGCTTACTGTAGCCTTGTAGTATAGTTTTGATGTCAGGTAGCGTGCATGCCAGAAATATTGAAGGAATTTAAAGAATCTCCACATCCCATTATAAAAATAATACATTCAGAAAGCAGACAATTTGGAAAACATTGAACATGATAAATGGGAAGACACAGGTCTCTGCCATCTCGCCACCTTGAGTGACCATGCTATGTCACCATGTGCTGACAACATTCTGTTCTAGGATATAAGTGAATGGCCAAGTGTGTTTCATGAAAGTAGTCAACTGTAGATTTTAATATATATAACAACAATAACTAGAGGTATGGACACCTCAAAACTAGAGTTAGGGACTGTGGCATATGGAATTCATACTCCAAGCATCCAGCATGATTCAGGGCACATGATTGTTGCAATGGGTGAGTGGATGGATGGATGGATGGATGGATGGCTGGATGGATAAGTGGATGGACAGACAAATGGTATGGTATGGGTGGATGATAAATTATGGGTAGGTATGGACGAGTGGATGGATAAATGGATGGATGGATGGATGGATAGATGGATGGATGAATGGATAGATGGTTGGATGGTTGGATGGATGGACGGATGGGTGGATGGATGGATGAATGGATGGGTGGATGGATGGATGGATAGGTGAATGGATGGATACGTGGATGGATGGAGGGTGGGTGGATGGATGGATGGATGGATAACTGGACGGATGGGTGGATGGATAAATAGATGAATGGATGAGTGGGTGAGCAGGATTTTCTTCTGTTACATTATCTTTATGCAATCTGGTAACCCTCTCTGTATGAGTGCAGTGACTTGGTAGAAAGGATCTTGGAGTAAGACTGCTCTGTGACCCACCAATGGGCATCTTGGGTAAGGTGTTTCACCTCTGCGAGCCTCAGTTTCCTCATCCTTAAAATGGTGAGAGACTGAGTATACAAACAGATGTGGGGACCCACTCAGAATCCAGAGATGACATAAAGATTGCTTTAAGTTGAAGACATTTGAGATTTAATAGATGCAGAAAAAAGCCTCCTCAGACCTTCCATTATCTGACTAAAAAGAGCAACTTCTGGGCAAGGAGGTAACCACAATTCTCCTCTCTGGGGGAGTTTTATGGCCCTGAAGAAGATGGAAAGACCACTCATACCTGTGTAGACAACATTACCACAAACTTTATTGCCCTTCTCTTCTCCTAAAATCCCATTTGTTTTCCTAAAGGAAACAATTTGTTTTTCTTGTAAAAGTCACTTTTCCCCCATTTCCTTTTCTCTACTAAGTAGGTATACAAGTCTTTAGCTATTTCTCAGCCAGCTACTCTTTTTTCTTTTCTTTTTTCTTTTTTTTTTTTTTTTGAGATGGAATTTTGCTCTGTCACCCAGACTGGAGTGCAATGGCACAATCTTGGCTCACTGCAGCCTCCGCCTCCCGGGTTCAAGCAATTCTCCTGCCTCAGCCTCCCTAGTAGCTGGGATTACAGGTGCACACCACCAAGCCTGGCTAAGTTTTGTATTTTTAGTGAAGACTGGGTTTCGCCATGTTGGCCAGGCTGGCCTCGATCTCCTGACCTCAGGTGATTCTCCCGCCTCTGTCTCTCAAAGCACTGGGATTACAGGTGTGAGCCACCGCACCCAGCCCCAGCTACTTCTTTTGTTGGCTCCCTGAAATAAACCCGTTTCTCCAGTTTATCCGTCTTGTGTCCGTGTAATTCGCAGACCTCAGTTACTGAACCTAAGAGGGCAAAGTAGTTGTTTCCTTCCCTACAAAGATAGCGAGACTCACAATCTTTGCAGCGGTCAGCCCAGAATGGTCAGGAGTTGGCTGATGACTGCCAGCTTTTCTAATTTTTGTTCCTGCTTCTAATTTACACTCAACCAGAGAAAGTCAAATATGTGCCCCTAGGCAATCCCCTAGGATGTCCACTCCCACGAGCCTTCCCAGCTTCCTTTTGGAGATAGCCTCATCAGGGCACCCCTGGAGCCTGTCGTCCACCACCAAGCTCCCCACTGCCTGCCCTGAGTCTCTGCCAAACGCAGGTGGTGGAGGCGGCCCCCTAACTACAGCCTGCTCAGAATACGCAGCGTGTGCTTGGTCTCCGGTGGGTGGTCTTCATTTGTTTCCACAATGGGGCTAATAGCTGTTTCATACATGTCAGGTGCTTGACAGGAACTGCTGTCCTGCTTTGGAGCAAGGGGACTTAGCGAGGGGCCCCTCTACCCTGTGCCAGAGTATCACATGTCTGCCAAACTGGAGAAGGTTTGACTTTGGTGGACGTAAATATCCTAGGTGGTTTTCCATCGGCAGCTGCTCAGCAGAGAAACAATTTGGAGAAGGAACAAGAAAATGCTGCATTTAGGAGTTGAAAGAAGCGGCAATTTGGCAACAAGGTACAGAGCAGCTTTCATAAGCATGATGCTGGATTTGAACCTGGGTTATATCCCAGCAGTACCCGTCTGTAACCTTTGCTAGGTACTTACTTCCCTGTCCCTAAAGTGGTCCTGGCATTAGTGCCTATGTCATAGGACCCGTGTGGAACTCAGAGGAGAATGCAGGCCAACTTGGTGAGGAGGTCTAAGTAAACACAGGCATCATTTCTCACTGTTCCTGCATTCTGGGGACAGTCCCTCATCCATCCTCTTCTTCGGGTAAGGTCATGGCTGCAGGCAAGGGCTGAGCCTGGGAAAGGCATTTCCAAAGCAGCCTCCAAAAGCAAAGTGGGCGCTGATGAGTGAGAATCAATAGCGCTCCTCCTCCTACATCTACAGGAAGGAAGGAAGCTGCCACCTCTTTGCCTGGGGGCAGAGATAAGGGAGGATTTGGAAGAGAGTCCTCAGAAAGCTGGAGACACAGAAATGGAGCCTGGTCTCTGTCTGGGAGAGCTGGGAGGACCTGGGGTTGGAAGTCCTGTGGATGAGAGGAGCTCCTGCTGCTTTTGCAGCCTGAAAGGCTGAAGTCTAGATGAGATTGTGCTTGTGGTTTTGAGGGTGCAGAACTCGGTATCTCACTCTCTGTGCAAGGAGGGGATGATCGCTGCTCTGCCTCCTTCTAAAGAGCTGGTGAGTGTGGAGTGGTGGAAAACCTGGTGTGAACATTTCTGTTGAAGAGCTGGCAGGGTCCTTTGCTTTCTGGAGATGTGGGCAAGGCCATCTGGAGACTGAGGCCGATAGAAGGCTCCCTGATGCCAGGTTCTGAGGGCTCACATAGGCTCTGCCTCCTTCTCCTATTCCCTTGATTGGAGCAAAACTCCTTTTTGGAGATGCATCTGTTTAGCCCCAGCCAGGCACCCTCCACCTATTATCTGAATTTTGGTCCTGCCAGGAAGCCACTGAGGCAAGTCCTGCTAGCACCACATCCCAGGTGAAGGGTGCAGGTGCCCTGTTCAGCAACAGGGCTTCAACCCTGGATTGAGAGGATCCCAGGGCTTCCAGGTCAACCCACTCTTGCCCATGGATAAAACTTTATCTCAACGAGTCCCATTAAAACTCAAATGTTCAAAAGATGACCACAGTATTCGTTTCCTGGGGCTGCTGTAATAAATTACCACCAATTCAATAGCTCTGAACAAAACAAATTTCAATGATGTTGGGAAAACTGGATATTTACAGGTGGAAGAATGAAATTAGACCCCTATCTCATACATATACAAAAATCAACTCAAAACAAATGAAAGACTTATATGTAGGACCTGAAACTGTCAAACTGCTAGAAGAAAACACAGGGGGCAAAGCCCTATGATGTTGGTCTGAGCAATGATGATTTTGGATCTGACACCAAAAGCACAGGCAACCAAAGTAAAATCATAGACGCATGTGATCACGTCAAACCCAAAAGCTTCTGCACAGCAAAGGAAACAGGCCACAGAGTAGAGGGATACCCTCTGGAATGGGAGGAGATATTTGCAAGTCACACACTTGATAACGGGTTAATAGCCAGAATATATAAGGAACTCAAACAACTCAATAGCAAGAAAACAAATAACCCAATTAAGAAATGGGCAATGGACCTGAATAGATATTTCTCAAAAGAAGACATCCAAACGGCCAACGAGTATATGAAAAAATGCTTAATATCCTCAACCATCTAGGAAATGCAAGTCAAAAACACAATGAGATATCACTTCGCACCTAATTATCAGAAAGATGAAAGAAAACAAGTGCTGGTGAGGATGTGGAGAAAAGGGCACCCTTGTACACTGTTGGTGGGAATGTGGATTAGTACAGACATGATTGTTGGTGGGAATGTGGATCAGTACAGCCATGACTGTTGGTGGGAATGTGGATCAGTACAACCATGACTGTTGGTGGGGATGTGGATCATCAGTACAGCCATGACTGTTGGTGGGAATGTGGATCAGTACAGCCATGACTGTTGGTGGGAATGTGGATCAGTACAACCATGACTGTTGGTGGGGATGTGGATCATCAGTACAGCCATGACATGTGGTGGGAAGTGGATCAGTACAGCCATGATGTTTGGTGGGAATTGTGATCAGTACAACCATGGACTGTTGGTAGGGGATGTGGATCATCAGTACAGCCAGACTGTTGGTGGGGAATGTGGATCAGTACAGCCCATGGGACTGTTGGTGGAATGTGGATCAGTACAACCATGACCATGTTGGTGGGAATGTGGGATCAGTATAGCCATGACTGTTGGTGGGAATGAGGATCAGTACAGCCATGATGGAATAGTAGTATGAAGTTTCCTCGAGTAGAGCTATCATATGATTGCTGGCAATTTCACTTCTGGGTATACACCCAAGGAAGTCAGTATGTTGAAGGGATGTCTGCTCTCTCACGTCCATCGCAGCATTACTCACAATAGCCAAGAGATGGAACTGACCTAAGTGTTCATCAGTGAATGAACGGATAAGAAAATGTGGCATACTTACAGAATGGAATATTAGTCTGCCTTGAAAAAGAAGGAAATCCTGCCATTTGCAACAACATGAATGAACCTAGAGGGTATTATGTTAAGTGAAATAAGCCAGGCACAGAAAGACAAATGACACAATCTCACTCATCTGTGGAATCTACAAAAGCCAAACTTATAGAAGCAGAGAGTAAATGATGGTCACCAGAGGCTGGGGGTGAGAGATTTGGGGAGATATTGGTCCAAAGACACAGAATTTCAGTGAGACAGGAGGAATAAGTTCAAGGGATAGCTTGTACATCATGGTGACTACAGTTAATCATAATATATCATATTCTTGAGAATTTCTAAGTGAGTAGTTTTTAAGTGTTCTCACCACATAAAAATAAGTATATGAGGCAACACATATGTTAATTAGCTCAATTTAGCCATTTCACGCTGTATGTATGCGTGTATGTGTGTGTGTGTATATATATATATATTTCAAAACACGATTGTACATCACAAATATCAACAATTTCTATTTGTAAATTTAAAAAAACTGAAAAAAAGTAATTAGAAAGAAAACCTGATGAAACAACACAAATTTATCCCCCTAGAGTTCCAGTTTGGGCTGGTATATGTCTCAGGTTAGGAAATGAAGTAGAGCTGGAATCTCCCACCCAGTGTCTTCGTGAGAACGTTAGACTCACATCAGGTGCAGCCAGAGTGGCATCCAAGAATGCAGAGGGAGGAAAAGAAAACCGGTGAGGAGGGCTTGTGCGGGATGACCTGGCGATGAGGGTCTGTGCGGGCCGACCCGATGATCAGCGCCTGTGTGGGCTGACCCGGTGATCAGGGTCTGTACAGGATGACCTGGTGACCAGGGCTTGTGTGGGCTGACCGGTAATGAGGGCCTGTGCAGGATGGCCTGCCCTTCGAGTGATCCGACTGCTCTCCTGCATTTGAAATATCTAGATGTTGCAACAGAAGCCACCCTGACAGTTAGGAGGCTGCCCTGTTATTATAACGCCAGAGAGAGTTCATTTTAAACAGTAAAAAGAAAAGAAAGAGAGAGAGAAAAGACAAATGTAGAGTTCGGACAAAAGCTTCCTGAAGCAGCACTCCTTGTGAATCAATGTTACACCTGTTCATCCAAAGGATGTCACATTTAGGCATGGCAACGTTTAGCAGCAATGACAGTGCAGCAGGTGGGAGGGGGGAGGTTACACCCTAGTTTAATTTAATGGAAGGGGTATTTGAGTTTTTATTTATTTGTTTGTTTGTTTGTTTTTGAGATGGAGTCTCGCTCTGTCCCGCAGGCTGGAGTGCAGTGGCGCGATCTCGGCTCACTGCAAGCTCTGCCTCCTGGGTTCACGGCATTCTCCTGCCTCAGCCTCCTGAGTAGCTGGGACTACAGGCGCCCGCCACCACGTCGGATGGGTCATGCCATGCGCCAGGACCAAATCTTCAGCTTTGCAGCAGGACTCCACTGTGTTCACTATCCTCCCTTCTCCCAGGCTCTTCTGGGACCGGTGTGGCCACACGCTTCATATCCTTCACCAGAACCTTTGAGAAGGGAGAGTGAGTGAGGCAGAGCGAGGGAAAGGTAGGACAATCCAGGGAGGGCCTGGTGGCCACCCGGGTACCGTGCTCGCTTTGTCCGCCTGGAGTTCCCGATGGGCTGGACAACATTACAACTCAGCTTTTCCTGGCATGCCAGCCCTCGCTTTAAATTTCGTCATCTTACAACATTTACGAACCAGGGGACTTCACCTAAACCTTAGCGTCCTGTGGCACTGGACGCGCTTGCCCAGGAGTCGCCTTCTGCTGCAGTCGAACCCGCTGTGCCCTCTGTGGGCTCCAACTCTCACAGCCCCAGGGCTCCTCGCTCATGGACCCCATGTCCTGGGCCCCGACTGCATTGGCATTTGTAAGACCAGATAAAAACCTCTTGTCCTCAATTCTGAAGTCTAAAATACGCAGAAAAGCCTGTTCTATCATTCATTTGATGGCAAAATCTGATCTGATACATGACTCATGCGGTAGCAGTTTCTGACCTGAACTGCCTATAAACATGTCATTGAATGATTCTACTCAGGGCGTGGGGACTGTGCTCTGTCACAGAAATATGAAGAGTGCTGCCCTTAAATATTAATAGACCCCACCATCGGGTTTGGGGATTGTTCGGTACATGCACCATTTTACTTTCCTGAAATCCAAAAATTCTGAACCTCTCTGACCCTAAGTGCCGAGAGGGGCTTGTGCAGTGCGGTGGGTGGGGCTCACAGCGAGTCAAACCAACCAAGGCGCCCACTCACCACCAGCCCCATTGATTCTCACAGCAGCCCCTGGTGAGGAGCTTCTGTGATCCCCATTTTGCAGATGAGGAAACTGACATATGAAGTGGTAGGAAAGTTGCCCAAGGACACGTGGCACCGGCAGGATTTGAACCCAGGCATTCTGGTTCCAGGGGCCAGGTTTCTTACCAATATGGCATGATGGCTTTTGACGCCTGATCTCAAACAGAAAAGGCACATCCTGAATTCATGCTAAGAATGTGGCTCCCTAACTCCACGTATTGAGTAAGGCTTCCCCGGAGCTTCTGTCGGGATAGGAAAGGCGCTGGGCTTTCGTGGTCCAGCCATCTCATTCCCGAAGAAGCAACGAAGTCCTGGCTAAATCACAGTGAGATGCAACCCTGGGGACCTGAGCCTTGTGTAAACATCAGAAGAGAGTCCCCCGACTTCGGCAGAGGGAGAAGGTCCTGTGACAGGCAGAATGAAATAACGGAAGCTTGCGGACATTGCATTCAGCCAGAAGTGGGTAGAAAGCCTAAATGAGTAACTCAAGCCTTGTGACAATTGTCAATTCATTGTCCACTTTTAAAATGTGTAATGTCCTTTATAGGTGTCTTAGTCCATTTGGGCTGCTAGAACAAAATCCCATAGACTGGAGGGGCTTATAAGCAACAGACATTTGTTTCTCACATTTCTGGAGGCTGAAAGTCCAAGGTCGAGGCCCCGGCATATTCGGTGTCTGGTGAGGGCTTTCTGGTTCATAGAGGGCACTTTCTCGCTGTGTCCTCACACAGGGAGGAGAGAAGTCTGGCCTTTTCATCCCATTATAGGGGCACTCATCGCAGTCATGAGGGCTCCACCCTCAAAAACTGATCACCTCCCAAAGGCCCTGCCTCCTAATATCAGCAGATTGGAGGTTAGGCTTCAATATATCACTTTGAGGGGGGCATAACCATTTCAACCCTAGCAAGAGGTTTTAGGTTCCTTGAAACTTAGAGTGCTGTTTTCCTTCCTTCCTCCCTTTTCCCATTCACCATTTATCAGACACTGTGTTAGACACTAGGCAATTAGAGCAAAAAGCCCTGCTCCCTGCCGTTGAGGAGTTCCCAGCCCCTCTTGCACTACCTGAGGGCTTGCCTATAGCAAGCATTCAGTAAGCTACAAAACGCAAAGTATAACAAATGGATCTTCCCCTTTGGAGTAGAAAAATCCCGCTGTTATCCCAAGAATGACCACGTGGCTTGGCCCTTGAGATGACATGATGTGCAAACACCAGGACCCAGGGACTTGTGATCCATTTGGCTACTGATAGCAGCAAAGGCATTTTTCCTTCCCCTTTGGGAAACAGTCATGGTTGCTGTTCAAGCTAAGAGTGAGGGTCCTGAAAGCAGCTCTGCACCGGGAAAGCAGTTTCAAGTCCATACCCCACTGCCCACCTGCCCCACACTGCTGATTCCAGGCCAGGGAGTGGAGCCAGACAGTTACCCCTGGCCCCGTGCTCTGCACCCTGAGGGTGACTTTCCGAGGGTATCAGCTGGTGATACATAGGCGAGGTCCCCTGTCTTGAGCGGGGAGAGGCTGGTACCCTGTTGACAAGAGGATAGTGGGGTGGGAGGGTCAGGGGCACCAGTTCAGGCCCCCTGCCTCTGAGTCCCTGAATCTTCCTGGCCTGTGAGCTGCCCTTGAGTTTCCCTTTGTCTCCATCACTGCCTCCCCTCCCTCTCCCAGCAGCAGCACAGCCAGGACTGTTCCACCGAAGCCAGGTGGGGGTGGGGGTGTTCCCAGATGCAGGAGACAGGAAGACCCAGGAGTAGCCTGTGGTTGGCAAGGTGGGGTCTAGGAGTGGTGTCAGGGGATGTCCTGGCTGCTCAGCACAGCAGGAGACAGGCCTGGCTAGGAGGCAGGGGAGGGGTCCCTGCAAGGGAGACAGGGAGTCATCATTTGGGAGGTGGGCTAGATGTGGGGGATCGCCACGGGCCTGGGGCTCAGGAGCTGCTTCCAATCCCTAGAGAGGCCTGGAGTGTCCAACGAGTATTAGAGAAACAGAAGTTCCAATTCTGGAAAAACAGGGGTTCCCAGCAGGGTGACAGGCATTGGGGAGAAGGTGGCGTCAGTCACTGGATCGTGTATAAGACAAGGGCCCCCTAAGAAGAAAGCAGGTCAGAACTGAAGGCAGAGCTGGGTGTGGGCCCCCTTAACCAGCCCCTCCAGCCACAGACTCAGGCTCAAGTCCCTGTGGTTGGCTGAATAATGGCCTCCAAAGAGAGCCTCATCCTAACCCCAGAACCGGTGAATGTGACCTTACCTGGCGAAAAGGACTTTGCAGATGTAAGAAAGGATGTTGCAATGGGGAGATGACCCTCTATGGTCTGGCGGTCCCTACATGCCATCACAAGAGTCCTTACAAGAGGAGATGGAGGGAGGTTTCAGTACAGAGGAGGAGGAGGCCGTGCGACCATGAGGCAGAGATGGGAGCGATGCAGCTACAGGCCCAGGGACCCCCGCAGCCACCGCAAGCTGGGAGAGGCAGGTAGGATCCTCCCGGAGCCTCTGAGGGAGCCGGTGCTACCCACACCTCAGTTTTCACGTTTCACACCTAAGACTTATTTCGGAATTCTGGGCTCTAGGACTATAAGATAATACATTTCTGTGGTTTTTGAATTCAGCAGCGGCAGCCGCTCCTGCAGTCCCAGGGGCAGGAAATCGGGTCGTTCTCCCTGCCCCAGGGCCATCTCAGGAACAAAAGTTATTTGAGAAAACATTTTGTGGAGGTGGGGCTGGGAGAGGCTCTGTTTTCATTTTGTACCTTCCTGTACTGCTTGGATTTTCTTCCAGTATAGGTCTTTGTTTTTCGCAATGTCTCCAGGAGTTATCCATGGGGAGAGATTTTGTGCTTCCTTGTTTGTACTCCTCTGTGTTAAAAGAAAACTCTCACACCCACCGCCTGGTCGAGGTCGTGTTTGCGGGTCCTCTGGTTACTCACAGCGGAGGAATTTCGTATCTCCAGCTCCCGCCCCACCCACCTCTCCTGGCTCCTCTCCCAGCTCCTCTCCCTTCTCCCTCTCTCCCTCCTCCCATTTCTCTCCCTCCTCCCTCCCCTCATATCGACCCCCTCTCCTGCAGGAGAGAAATAACCTAGTCTCTCCCTGCCCGTAGCACCCCAGCCCATCTTGTTACTGACACCCCTGTCCTCAGGGGGCCTTTTCAAGGTGCATCTTCCTCCTGGAAAGTGGTACCTTTTCCACGCAGCACATCCTGCCTCCCTCAGATGATGTATTTCCCCTTGTTACAAACTAATGATAGCTACCATTCATTGCACACTTATTTGACACCTTTTGTAAAGTCAGGACTTGACCAACATGGTTTCTATCTGCACGGCCATTTCATCAACTGGCTGCTGTCACACCGGCTCCAAAACAGCAGCTAGCTGATGAAATGATCGATGAAATAGCTTTGTCAAGGTGAGAAAACTACAGCTGTGGGAAATTTGGAGAGTGGTCCAAGTCAATATGGCCAGTGATGACTGACCAGAGTGTCACTTGCCTGTCCGACTTCAAGGTCGGTAGGCTCAAGTGGGTGCTGCTTTTGCAAACGTCTGCAGCCAGCCGCTAGTGGAGGCGGCGGTCCCCTTCTTCTGCCTCCGGGAGGAAGCTTCTTCCCCCTGGGAGCAGCACCTGTGCTGGGGAGGCACTCATGCTGATTCTCATGTGACCGACAGTGTGCACAGGAGTCCTATGTGGGCTCATGTCTTAGAAATCGGATGCTGGGAACGACGTCTCGTATGTAGCCTCCAGCTCCACTCAGCTGCAGATGAAGATCATTTTTCCATCCTGCCCTCAGAGCTAGAAGTAGAGAGTCATTGATTTCTTCTATCATTATTTTCCTTATTTTCAGTGGGTTTCTGAGTAGAGGTGCTCACACGTGCACTTGTGTTTATGAACACCCACACACGTAAAGACCAGTAGGTTACCTTCAATCTTATTTTTTTTCAGCTTAGCATAGTCTTTATTGTGTGAAAACCTGAAGCAAAAATGATTTAAGAAACCAAGCAAAGCTGTGTCCTTATTGTTTGGGTCTGTGACATGTGTGCATGTGTGTGTGCATGTGTGTACCTATGTGTGTCTCTGTGTATGTATGAATGAGTGTGTGTGTGGTGTGTGTGTGTGTGGTGTGTGTATGTTAGATACATGCCTTTGGACTGATCTCAGCTCCCAAATCCATTTCTGGAGCCTTAAGGAAATGGATGAAATTAACACAGTCAGCACCCCGTGGGGGCCACAGGGCATTGTCTGATACCTCCGTGAGCAGCTGGGTGAGGATGGCCTCTGTTGAAACCGCCTGTCTGCAGTGGGTGGACCTGGTTTTTTATTTAAAACACTCTCAAATGTTGGATGCCTTCTGAGGACAGCACAGGGGACGAGATGGTGACAAAAGGGACTCCCCACCCCACCCCTGGCCACCGAGAAGAAAAGTGGAGAGTACCATTGCCTTCAAAAGATTAAGTTACAAAACCTACACATGTCTGGGCAGAGGTCGGGCCCCGCACATGGGCTGGCTGGCTCTGCCTCGGGGGAAGCCTGGATATGCCAGGCCTGGGGGTGTGTGTTGGGGGGAAACCTGGGAAGAGCGGTCCAGCTGAGGAGAGCAGGTCTGGAGGCCTCCAGTGAGATGGCAGGAGGCGGAACATCTCAGAGCAGAAGCAGAACGTGATGGCGCGAGAACTGGGTGGTGAGCCTGAACAGCTGCCTCTGTTCTGGAGCCGCTCGGCCCAGCGGCCCTGCCTCTCCGCCCGGTGCCCCTGCCTCTCCATTCCAGTGCGGCCTCCCTGCTTCCTTCTGATAATCCGCCTGTCTGCAGGCCAAGATGCTGTGCGGGTCACTCTCTGGGCTGCCTGACATTCATTCTTCTCACCCAGGAGAAGCAGATTTTCTGGTTTGTGCCTCAGCCTCATGGGCGTGCCCGTGCCAGGCAGGGTGCGAGACCTGCAAAACCTCTCAGCCTTCTGAGTCAGAGGTTGTACCCATTTTGCAGATAAGAAATCAGAGGCACCGTGAGGTGAAAGGACTTGCCTCACCTGCTCAGTGAAGCTGGAGCTTGGGCCAAGATAGTTGGGGCCCAGAGCCCATGCCCTGGAGAGCCACGTGGGTCAGGTGCTCCTGCTGGAGTGGGGAACAGAAAGCTCACCATGGAGGTACCGACCCTGCTCCAAAGGGCTCAGAGTCTAGCGAGGGTCATACACGAAGCAGGTCATTTCTACATTGTGATCAGGGATACTGAGAAAACTGAAGTAGCAGGAGATTGTGTCTACTTCTGTAGACAGCCATGGACACAGCACATGGCGGGACACCAGAGAGAAGCCACCGATCCACAGAAGCTATCCCAGAGGCTGGCGCTGGGGCCTCCACAAGGGTCCAAGTGCCCCAGAGGCTGGCCCTGGGGGCCCCGCAGGGGTCCAGGTGCCCCAGAGGCTGGTGCTGGGGGCTCCACAGGGGTCCAGGTGTCCCAGAGGCTGGTGCTGGGGCCTTCACACGAGTCCAGGTGCCCCAGAGGCTGACCCTGGGGACCTTGCAAGGGTCCAGGTGCCCCAGAAGCTGGTGCTGGGAGCCCCGCAGGGGTCCAGGTGCCCCAGAGGCTGGCGCTGGGGGCCCCACAGGGGTCCAGGTGCCCCAGAGGCTGGTGCTGGGGGTTCCCCAGGGGTCCAGGTGCAATTTCCTGGATAAGGGAACAGCTGGGGTTCCCCAGGGGTCCAGGTGCAATTTCCTGGATAAGGGAACAGCACGTGTCAAGGCTTGCAGCAGTGACTGTGCTGATGTCTGGGGCCCCAACTGTGGGAGGTGGTGGGAACAGGGGTGTGGGATGAGGTAAGGGGCTTCAACTAATTCACAAGCAGCCTTCGAGCTGTCTTGTGGGTGCTGAACCATGTGAAGGCGGCTCTGAGGTCTGATTCATGTTCTGAGAGTTCTTCAGCTGCCCTGGTGGGGATTGTGTGAGAGCGAGCCAGTGAAGGAGGTACAGGAAAGTTCTTGTCCCCGGCCTCGTGCTAGTGCAAATGGAGGTAAACGGAGGAGCACGGGAAAGGCTATGATTCTGCAGGGGAGTCACGAGTGAGCAGAGTGCGTGCAGGCGGCTCACCCAGGCCTGGCTTGGGTCCTCAGCCCTGCCTCCCAGGAACCCTGGAGGGCCGCCCTGCTCAGGCTATTCCTGGCATAAGCGCGTGACAGTGGGGAATGTACAGATGTGGGATTCTGGACCCTTCTGCCAACAGAAGAACCGGGCGCCATGGAGCCTCCTCCCAGCTGCCCTGGGTACGCTGGAAATACCTCCGCAGGCTGTTTGCTTTCCCTTCCTCTCAGTGCCCAACGTGTGTTGTTCTGTGCCCAGAGGAACCGGATCTTCGGGTTCTGTGAGTCCAGGGGATTGGAGCCAGTGGAGCCCCGGGGCCTGGGAGTCTAAATTTGACCTTGAGATTTGCTTTTTTTGGGGAGTCAGGGCCGGTTGCCCACAGCAGGGTCTTAGCATGGAGCCAGGGTTCCACGTCCCCCTCATTCCAGCTCAGGGCGAGGGGGCGGAAGGGAAAGGAGGGAAACAGCACGGTGGGGACTTTCACTTCTGTTCTCTCTTCTCTGTGTGCTTCCTTATGTTTTAAATAATATTTATGTGGCATTTACCAGGCGGCGTGTGCATTATAATTCCCTCCATTTTACTGATGAGGAAACCGAGGCGGAGGGGAGTGAGTAGCTGCAGAGCTGCCCTGCGGAGCCGGGCCATCTGGCACTGGAGACAGGCTTCTACCCACTCTGCCTGCGATTCACAAAGTGGGGTCCCCAGCCAGCAACACCAGCATCACCTGGAACTTGTGACGAATGCACATTGCAGGGCCCTACTCCAGACCCACGGAATCTAGGGCAAGGCTCAGCCATCTGTGCCTTAAGGAACTCTCCTGGAGATTCTCACACTGGTCCAGGAGGTTCTTCAATTAACTGACACCTTTGCTGAACACCTACTTACTACATAAGCCACTGACGAGATTGTGCTAGAAACATGCAACTATGCTAACAACAAAGACGATCACCTGCCCTCTCAGAGCTACACAGAGCAGCCTGAGACTCAGAGGCAAACAACTTTTGTCTCTGGGCAGTTGCAGAGCAGGTTTGTTTGTTTGTTTTGTTGTATGCTTTTTGCCAACTACTAGAGGCCAGCACTATGGAGAGGCCACTGAATCCAGGGCCAGGAGGGCTCCAAGGAGTTTGCAGACCTAGATCCCTGGGAGCCCCTAGTTAAAGGAGGCTAAATCCGTTGGGACAGACATGGGTGTTTCAGGTTGGGATCTCATGGCTGAGTGTGCAAGCTGTCAACACTTCCATGTATGCTTTATTCCCGTGTGTGTGTGTGTGTATTTTTTTTGTTTTTGTTTTTGTTTTTTTTCAGATTTAAAGACTAATAGGAGATGAACAATGGCAGCTTTGGGGACATTTTGTCTTCACTTTGGCATTTTGGCCATTGGTTGATTTTAAGAACAAAGTAGCACTACCTGGGGGCTCCAAGCCCCAGTGCATGAGCTCAAGGTGGAGTCCCCGGGGCTGTGTCTCCTGATGGAGAGTGTGACGCCCATTCTGTGATCACAGGGGAAGCTGCTGGGCTGTTTTCACCTCCTCCTCCCCACATACACAGGCAGGCTTGCAGTAGACTCACAAGAAGTTACAGAACGTCA
Source organism: Rhinopithecus bieti (assembly GCF_001698545.2). NCBI lineage: Eukaryota > Metazoa > Chordata > Mammalia > Primates > Cercopithecidae > Rhinopithecus > Rhinopithecus bieti. The sequence goes on from NW_016816762.1 coordinate 196,978, forward strand.
GCTGCCCCCTAAAAGCATCTTTTGTGAAAGGCAGGGAGCAAGGATATATTAAAAACAAGCAAGCGGCTGAGGTGGGCGGATCATGAGGTCAGGAGATCGAGACCATCCTGGCTAGCACAGTGAAACCCCATCTCTACTAAAAATACAAAAAATTAGCTGGGCGTGGTGGCACGCGCCTATAGTCCCAGCTACTTGGGAGGCTGAGGCAGGAGAATCACTTGAACCCAGGAAGCGAAGGTTGCAGTGAACCAAGATCATGCCACTAAACTCCAGCCTGGGCGACAGAGTGAGACTCCGTCTCAAATCACAAAAAAACAAGCAGGTGCAGGTGCTCATGCCTGTACAAGTCCCAGCTATTTGGGAGGCTAAGGTGGAAGGATCGCTTGAACCCAGGAGTTAGATCAGCCTGAGCAACATAGCAAGACCCTGTCTTAAAAAGAAAAAAAAAAACAAAATTGAAAAAAACAAAACAAGCAAATAGACCTGAAACACTCCAGCTACCCCTTCTGTAAGGAAAGCCAATGAGAGTTAGTCCCAACCTCATCTCTCTCCCCAAACCCCTTCCCAGACCCCACTGCCCACTTTCCATGGGAGGGAAAGGGGGATCATTAGGGCATTTCTTACATTCTGGCTGTCTGGCAAACTTAAATGGGTTACACCTGGAGCTACTGGCCCCACTTAGTAACCCAAGGATACTGGTGGATGCAGGCTGCTTTCCTGACCCAGAATTCGGTGCCCACGAAACATCCTCTGAATCTGAGGACAGGATTTTGACCTCCCTGTACATCTTAGAAGAGCCCACTTCCCCTTCAGGAGACATTCCTATGTGGAAAGAGTGTATGGACGACCTCTGGCCTTAGACAGCTCGACAGGTCAAGCCCTCTGGCCTCTGCCACTCATTAGCTGGGCCCGTTACATAACTTCCCTGGGCTCTGCCCTTTAGCCTTCCTAAAGGCAGAAGCTGCAAGGCTAGGAAGGGTATGACGTCACTTGCAGGGCATTCCATTGGCCATTGTGAGTCAGGGTGTGGAAGAGACTTCGCCTCTCTGTGAGAGTTGCTGTAAAGTCACATTGCAAGGGGGTGTGAACGCAGGGAGTGGAACAATTGTGGCCATTTTTTTGTTGTTGTTGCAAACAATCGACTCCACAGGGATGGCTGCATTTAATCCTCACAGCAACCCCACTGGCCAGACAGGGAAACCGAGGCACAAAGAGGTGAAGATCCTCGGCCTCATCAGGAATTGCCAGAGCATAAACCTTGGTCTGCCGGCCTCCAGAGTCTGGTCTCTCGTTCCTACCCTCAGGGGCTGGCCTGTGTGCTGGGGACCCCGAGGCACGTCGCCCAGTTCTTGCCCCATTGCCTGTCAGTGCTCGGCTCCCAGTGACTGCAGCCACCCTAAGGCACCTAGGAAATGGAGGGAAACAGGAGTGCCTCCGGCTGCCCTGGAGAAGTCCAGGCCTCCATCTTCCCTGCAGAGGAATCTTACAGTTTTATCTGAGTCCTTTTCACTGTGTGCTAAGCTTCAGGGTTACAGACAGGCTGCTCCCTTTGGTGGCCTTTGTTGGAACGCCATCCGTGTGTACCTTAGGTTCATAAATAATTCAGACTGGCAGTTACCCAGGAAGGAAGCAAAGACCCTGAGCTCACAGCCAAGGCAGGTTACAACAAGAATGCGGTGAGCAATGCTACAGATGGAGAAGCAGGGAGGCAGGAATCCAGGGAACACTTACCAGTTCCCAGCTTTCCAGGTGGGCTCAGGACCACGCGTGTCTTGCAGCAGCCGCGTGTCTTGCAGCAGCCGCATGCCTCGCCCCCAGTGTGCTTAGTGTGGCCATGAGTGGCTAACCCAGCACCCTCCCCAACCTTCTTCTCCCCTGCCTGCTTCCACCCAGAGGATGGAGAGCTAAACACTCACCATTCCAGTGTCCCCTGTGGACAGAGGTGACTCAGAGATGACCTTGACAAAAGATCCAAGAACTGCTGAGATCCTGGCTCTGACAACGTGAACCTCAGAAGCCCCCAGCAGGGACATTGCTCTAGTCTTCTTGTGATGGGAGAAGGACAATCCTTACGTGTTTAAAGCACGGTGGATGGGTTTATTCTGTGACTTGAAGTCCAGTGCCTCCTGATAGTGACAGAAATTGCCAGGGTTCTGACTTGCTTTTTCTGACTTGCTTTTATTCTGCTCACTCTAACAGAGCCAAGCATTTGGCCAGTGCTCCAGTCTGTCCTGTGGCCCTGAACACCACCTCAATGGTTTCCTGCTTACTTTACTTCCTAGGCTGCTAGAATTAACTACTCGCCATTACGCCCCTGTGTCTCCCTACAGCTCCTCCCTCATGGTCTTGCCACCACACCGAGCTGATTTCTTTTGTATTTTTTGTAGAGATGGGGTTTTGTCCTTTTGCCCAGGTTGGTACTCTTAGGCTCAAGCCATCCTCCTGCCTCGGCCTCCCAAAGTGTTGGGATTACAGATGTGAGCTATGGCGCCTGGCCGGCAAAAATTTCTTAGACACAACATCAAAAGTATTCGATGTTTAAAAACAAATACTAAAACCATCAATTGGACTTCATCGAAGTGAAGAGGTTCTTCTGCTTTTGAAAGACATTGATAAATTAATGAAAAGACAAACCACAGCCTGGGAGAAAAGACTTGCAAATCACCCATCTGATAAATGACATGTAGCCATATAGATAAAGATGGCTCGAAACTCAAAAAACAAAGAACCTAAGTTTTCTGTTAGTGGCATTTTTCAGAAGAATGTACTACTTTCAGAATTGCCTTATTTTAATATTTCATAAAAATGCCTGGAATCTTCTCCAAGAAGACATTTTGTGGCTAATGAATTTGAATTTGCTGACCAGCTAAGTGGAACCTTCTCTGTAGACCCTGAGGTTGTCAGATGAATGAGCAGCGGCGGAGGTAAGATCTGAGTTGACTCTGCTCAGGAGAAAACAGTCTCAGTATTTTCTCATGAAAAGGTCGATATTTCACCCAGATATCGTCACGGGTCCTGTGTTCTGAGTTCAATCCAGAGAGTCTTTCATAAGTGTCTTTTTGGGGCGAGATGAGTCAAATAGGCTTTTTTCATGTATAATTCCTTTGACTGTTTTATCAAATTTATGTGCTAAAAATCACAGGCCTTTTCAGCTTCATTCCATTCTCATACATAAAAAACATACATACAATTAAAATATGAGCTCTAGCAAAAATCTGTTTCATAAATTGAGATGCTCCAAGAAGCAATTTTAGGACTCCAAAGTTATCCTCATACACTATTTGGGTAGACATGATGCATTCTATTCAGTTTCTCTCTTTCTTTCATGATAAGAAATTTAAATAGTCTTTCTGTTTGCAGACTTGTTTTAATAATTGCTAATAATTAAAACAACAATAATTATTTTAATAATTGCTTTTAATAAAAGCTTTACATTTATTTAATGATTTGAATAAAAATTAGCTCATTATTCAAATTAACTGAATGGGCTTTTCTGTTGGAAGCATCTGATAACATGAATATTACACTGGCCTCACTTAACAGTCTGTGAAATTCTGCTCATGGAGGTAACACAGTAACAGTTATCACATCATCGAGTAAATTCATAAGAAAACTTGAATTTGACAAAGAAGGAAATTAATGAGCACTGACATTTGATCTACATGAAAAGTCCCAGAGTGACACGACTGCAGGCGTCAGTCACTGTCTTTGGCTGTCTGACAATAGTTACCAGCTTTTGAGGCCGATGCTGCTGTTTCTTCTGCTTTTCATGTGATTGGTGATGTCATGGCATTTACCGTGAATGATAAACGTTCACAAACATTTTGTGTAAGTTAGATACCATAATCAACTTTCTGGAGGAACAGAAATCCAATAACTTAATTTCTTATTTCACATGCACTTTCATTTTATTTTTTAGCCCATCATGGCCCAAAGGGTTTACTACAAATATAATGTAATAATATATATAAGGTAAGTAAAACTGCACTGCTAAATAATGAGAGAATTACAGTCACACCATGAAATACAAAAGGACTCCATTGTGGCGGCATGGTCCACGTGGCGGCATGGACCCCATTGTGGCGGCATACTCCGTTGGCACAGCTCAGTCTCTACATTCTGAACAAATCTCCCAGCACCCAACCTGTCATTTCCAGCTGCTTCCCACTGACCTTGCCAACTGGTGCCCTCATAACTTTCTACATCTTTCTGGCCTGGACTCAGGCCACAGCACAGCCACTGGTGTACCCACTGGGCAGGACTGGCAGCATCAAATGCTCCTCCCACCAAACCCACCAAGACTAAAGGGGCTCCCCCGCTCCCAGCCACTGTGTTTGGGTGCATTTGTTTTTTTCAGGGAGCTCCTCGTGTTGTCCATGGAAGAGAAGCTTTAGTGATAGGAAAAGGAGGAATGGCTGACTGCTGGTCTTTCAGAGGCAGCCAGAGTTCCAATGGGGACTTGTGCATCCTGTTCACTTTATCAGGAGAGACCACGGCAGAGGTAGACCTGCAGTGGAGGTGCCAGGGAAGCAGGGAGAGCTGCCCTTCTCACCAGCTGTCACCCAATGATGTCACCTACTGAGGCTCGTTGCTTCTCAATTATTTTGCAAAATGGGGTTTTCTAATTCTGTTATTTCTTCCATATTGATCAGCTTGAATTCTCTGTAGGAAGAACTGACCTACAGCAACTAGGGCTATGTTTTAACCCTGCAAGAAAGTTTCTATGAAAAAACAGAACGACAGTTTCATGACTTCCTTCCATTGCCGATTTTTAGTGTGAGAAGTGGCGTCCTCATCATGTCTGTGGTGCCCAGTGAGCTGGGCATTTGGCAGGTGTAGGCTCTGGACTCGAGGACTCCTGTGTCCAGTATCTCTTTCAGCCACACCCATTTTGTTTGAGGCCGTTTCATCCTGTCTGTGGCCATGAACTGCTGGCCCTGCTGTCCTCCTGCTCTTGCTTCTGTTTCCACAGGCTGGCCGGGCACATCTCCCCGTCTCTCTGTGGACCTGCAGTGGGCCTGCCCCAGGGGCTGTGCCCCTCAGTGTGGGGGGGGTATCACCAGCCGCAGTCAGGCCTGACCCCCCACTTCGGTGCCTGGGAGACTGAGGCACAGCTGATGTGAACTGTCTTCCCTGGGGTCACATGCTGGCTGGAGGCGAGCTCAGCCTCCTGATCCCATCTGTTGGCTGCCCGGTGCCCCATTGCTCCTGGTCTCCGTGGCTTCCCCATGGGCTGGTTCCCTGTGGTGGCCCAGGGAGGACAGCGGGGGGTGGGGTGCGGTGGGGGGAAAGGGTGGGGTCCCCGCAGGCTGCTGGGAGCACACACACAAGTTAGCCACGTCCCCTCTCTAGAATGGAAAAGAAAATACAGTCCCACACTGCAGATTTCCACTTCTGTTCTGTACAAGTGAGTGTGTGTGTCTACGTGTGATCTTGTGTCTGTGTGTGGTGGGTGTCTATATGTGTGTGGAGTCTATATGTGGTGGGTACCTGTGTGTGGAGTATGTGTTTTGTGTGTGTGATATGTGTGTGGTATGTGTGGTGCATGTGTGTTGTGTGTGGTATATGTGGTGTGCGTGCATGTGTGGTGTGTGTAGTGTGTAGCATATATCTGTGTGTGGTATGTGTGGTGTGGTGTGTGGTGTGTGTGAGGTGTGTGTGTGTGCTGTGGTGTGTGTGTGGTATATGTGTGCATAATGTGTGTGTGTATGGTGTCTATGTGGGGTGTGTGTGTGTGGTGTGTGTGTGTGGTGCATGGTGTTTGTGGTGTGTGAGTGGTATCTATGTGGTATGTGGTGTGTTTGTATTTCTCTGTGTGTGGTGTTTGTGGTATGTGTGTTGTATCTATGTGGTATGTGTGGTGTGTGTTTGTGGTTTGTGTGGGAGGGGGTTGTGTGTGGTGTCTATGTGGTGTGTGTGTGGCATCTGTGCAGTATGTGGTGTGTGTGTTATGTGTGTATGATGTGTGTGTGCGTGGTTTGTGTGTGTATGGTGTTTATGTGGTGTGTGTGGTGTGTGTGTGTGGTTTGTGTGCGGGGGTTGTGTGTGGTGTCTATGTGGTGTGTGTGTGTATGTGGTGTGTGTATGACGTGTATGTGTGGTTTGTGTGTGTGGTGTTTGTGGTGTGTGTGTGGTGTCTGTGTGTTATGTGTGATGTGTGTGGTGTGCGTGTGGTATATGTGTGGTGTGTGTCTGTGTGTGTCTGTGTGTGGTGTGTGTGGTGTGTGTAGTGTGTGGTATATGTCTGTGTGTGGTATGTATGGTGTGGTGGGTGGTGTGTGTGTGTGGTATATGTGTGCGTGGTGTGTGTGTATGGTGTCTATGTGGGATATGTGTGTGTGGTTTGTGTGTGTGGTGTTTGTGGTGTGTGTGTGATATCTACATGGTATGTGTATGTTTGTGTGTGTGGTATGTGTGGTGTTTGTGGTGTGAGTGTGGTGTGTGTGTGTTCTGTGTGGTGTGTTTGTGTGTGGTTTGTGTTTGGGGTCATTGCGTGTGGTATCTATGTGATGTGTGTATGTGATGTCTATGTGGTGTGTGTGTGTGGTGTCTATGTGGTGTGTGTGTGTAATTTGTGTGTGATGTGTGTGGTATGTGTGTGTGATGTGTGTGTGGTTTGTGTGTGCGTGTGGTGTGTGTGGTATATGTGTGCGTGGTGTGTGTGGTATGTGGTATGTGTGGTGTGTATGTTATGTGGTATGTTTGGTCTGTGTGTGGCATATGTGTACATGGTGTATGTGTGGTGTTTGTGGTGTGTGTGTGGTTTGTGTGTGTGAGGGAGTGTTGTGTGTGGTGTGTGAGAGACACAGAGAGAAAGAAGTAGGGAGTGGTTGGAGTCAGCTCCGTCCTGCCTCAGTTTCTCCATTTCCCCTCGGGTCAGGAGGGCCTCATTGGCTTTGGGGTGAATCCGCAGGCCCCTGGGAGCTGGTTCGGCAAGGTTTTTGGTGCACAGGGCTCCGCACCCCCATTCCCTCCCGTAACACTTGCACTAGCACCCAGTTGCTCAGGTCATCTGGACCAGATCTGTCTGCTGGAAGCTGGTCTCTGTCTACCTTGGTGAGGTCTGTGACCTGGGGCTCTGCCCGCCCAGCAGGGCCATGGGGCCCAGGCCAGACATGTGCTCTCCCGCACGGCCTCTGGCAGTGGCCGGCTCAGGTGATCCGGGCCGGGACACAGGTGGCCCAGGTGGCCCTCTTGCTGGAGAGGGTTTTCTTCAAGGGTGCGTGGACACTTTTCTCACCATCATCTTTGTCTTTGTAGAGCCGGATTCAGGCTGTGCACTTGCTCACTCTCATACCTGCTCTCGAGGACGGCCTCTCAGAAGGACCCACAGGCCAGGCCCTGGATCAGAGAGAAAAGATAAGAACCATGATGCCTCTGGCATGACCTCACTCCTGGGTGGGTGGGTTGGCCCCAGCAGCCCCTGGGCAGGACTCAGGAAATGGGGTTCCCTTCCCTGCCCCAGCAGTGGTTTCTTGGGTGCTCTGTGGCTTCCACCAGCATCCTCCTTGTGCCAAATTGTCCCTGCCCTTTGGAAGCCTCTGTAAGTATTTCAGTCATGCCACAGACCAGTGCACAGGACAGGACACACTGCCCGGAAATCTGAGCTCCATTCTCCAGCTGTAATCCCTTCATGCCCTGGGGAAGTCTTTTAACCTGGCTGTGCCTCAGTTTCCTCGATGCTAATAGCCAACTAACCTTTCCCTGCCTCCTCTCCAAACCCTCACAAGATTTGGCATGAGAACTGAGAGTTCTCTATAAATTCAAGCCTTCATTATTCCAGAACACTCACCTCCACAGCAGGCAACTAGGCCCTCAGGTGTTGAGGGCCCTCCCAGCAGAAGGAAGGGGTCTGTGCCCGAGACACGTCTGGCACCACCTGCAGGTGCAGGCTCCCTCCTACCTGAGGTGGAGTTCTGTCTCAGCCTTGCTGCTGCTTCTCTGGGAACACAGGAATCTCTTTGCTCATAGTGCCAGGCTTGGGTGCCCCAGGCAGTTTTGCCTGCTGTCTCGTTACCCACCCTGGCTAGGGGAGGATTCATTTGATAAGTTTCCACCCCCAAAGGAAAGATGGTCTTGAGAAGGAGACAGAGAGAATGCCCACCCTCTGTCAGGACAGAGCTTTGCCCCAAGCCTCCGTCTTCCAAGTCTCTGGGTAGCTGCCACTGACTTAGGGCCCAGCCGTGGGTATCCCACGTCCTATGACAGTATGTGATAAGTGCTGGTTTCTTTTCACCAAAACAAAATTACTCAAAAGAAACTGGACCTTCTGGGAACTGCCTGCTCTCATTTCAAGGTCAATTTCAATCTTTGGCTTCATTAAAAAAAAAAAAAAAAAAAAAAAGAGAGAGAGAGAGAAAGAAATAGAGAAAAGGAAAGAAAGGCAAAGAAAGAAAAAAAAAAACACCCAAATCTGACTTCCACCTCCCAAGACAGAATGTAGCCCAGCCTGGAGGTTTTCTGGACCCACTGCAGGGCAGCTGCCATTTCTCCCTCCCTCCCTTCCTCTGTCCACACCTTTCTCCGTGGTCTTGATCCTGGGAAATCCTGCATCCCTCTGGTCTGAGGAGTAAGCTGGCCAACCCCATATCCCTATGCACCCCACGCCTCTGCCTGGGAGACTCTGGAGCTCTTTCTCAGGCTCACGGGACACGTGCTCGCTCAGAAGGGCAGCCGGCTGAGGCAGCACCATGCTGTGATCCTACCAGGGCCTGGTGTGTGGACAGCACAGATGGAGGACCGGCCGCCTCCCTTGCCTCCTTCCCTGTCCCCCTCCACTTCCTGTTGCTGCAGTAACCCGGAACCTGGCAGATGACCCGCTGGACTCGCCTCTTTTTGGTGCTGGGAAGCCACCTGCCCTGCCTGCTGACCCTCGGTCAACAGAAGCCAGCCGGGCATGCCTCGCACGCAGGCCGTGGTTGGGAGATTCTGAGAACTGTAGGAGGCGACCCAGTGCTCCCGGAATCGCAGGCCAATCCAGGAGAGCTAGCCGTGGAGGCTGCGGGTCCTTCACGGCTGTGGTCCGGCACCTGGAGCATGTGCTAACAGACACCCCGGGATGAATGGAGGCCTCGAGGGCAGGTGTGCTGCCTGATTCCTCCCTAGACGCCCAGCACCCAGCCCCACCGTTTTCATGCCCAGCAGGTCTAAACAGATGTTGCTGAGGCTGCAGGGGCACCTCTCCCCATGGAGGAAGCGGGCTTCCTGCTCTCCTTGAAGGATGCGTAGGGCTCTGCTGGGGATTGCTGTGGGCTGAATCGACCCCCAAGTCCGTGTGTGGCGGCTCCAACCCCCAGGGCCTTGGAATGGGGCTATATTTGGAGATGGGGTCTTTACAGAGGTGACTAAGGTAAAGCCACGTTCATGAGGGTGGCCCTGATCCAATCAGACTGATGTCCTTATAAAAAGAGGAGGTGAGAACACAGACATACACAGAAGGAGAAGATACCATTGATAAGCCAAGGAGAGAGGCCTCAGGAACCAGCCCTGCAGCCCCTGGGGTCGACCTCCAGCCTGCAGAGTTGTGAGCAAATACATTTCTGTAGTTTAAGCTCCCAATGTGTTGACACTCATTCAGGGATGAGCTGCGTTCTGGTGGGGGACCCTGGCCACTCTGCAGGTCACGCTGGGAAGGGCGGGGTGAGGGGAGAGATGCTCTGGGGGTGGGTAGGGCGTGTCTAGGAGACCTGATTTTCTTTCACGGGAGCTTTGTTCTCCTTTGACCTGAGAAACACCTGGGAGTGGCTGATGAATGCTGGTGCTGGGCCTGCTGTGGTCACCAGGGTCCTGGAGGTCTCCAAGCTGGCTTCTCGAGTGTAATTTTCTGGCACCCAGGTCAGGGGAACAACTCTGCCATAAAAGACAAGCCAGAGCCCCCATGGGGGGCTGTGGCATCCTGAAGGGGCTTCCTCCTGCCTCCTGCCCTCCAGATGTGTGGCTGAGGTGCAGCAGGATGTCCCATGGGAGGGGGTTTCAAGCTCGGACCCCAGAACCTCGCCACATTGGGGATCTGGGACTGTCACCTGCTCTGAGCTCCGAGCATCTCAGGCCCCGTGTGGAAGCAGTGCAGGCCTCCTTCTCCCTCCGCTCATGGCTCCCAGACTGAGCCAGCCCATCTTAGCATTCTGCTGCTCCAACGCCAGGGATGTTCTAGATGGGGCTGGACAAAACATTCCCCAGAAAATCCCCAAAGTCAGAGCCAGCACTGAGCAAACTCTCAGGGCTGGAAAACTCAGTGGCCATGGATTGGTGGGGCCAGGGGTGAGGCCTGGGGAGTGCTCGCCAGGACCCCAGCTCCTACAGGGCCCCGGAAGTCCCTAGTGCTGGGCTCCGGTCCCAGGGCAGCCGGCCCTCCTTGGCTGGCTCAGCAGACCCACAGGGGTGCTTGGCAGCATTAAGTCATTAATCCCCACACCTTCCTTGTGAGGTAAGCATTATTATCCCGTTTCCCGGCAAGATGAGACAGGTAAGTCGCTCTAATGCTCAGACCGTGGGGCCGCCCGGCCCAGGCAAGCCAGTGGCGGTGGGGGCTGGGGTGGAGGATCCTGCAGCCTGCAGTCTGGGGGCCACAGAAGGGGTAAAAGGTTGGGGAGGTGGGGATAGGGACAATTTGCATGGGAGTTCAGATCCCCCACCTCTGCACCTCCCCTCCCTTCCTCCAACACCCTGAAGACCCCACATTCTACCTGTGTGGGTGTAGGGCAAGGGGTGCTCTGTTGGGGGCATGGGGTGCTATAGGCAGCATGGGCAGAGTTGGGTGGATGGATGTGAGGATTCTGTGAAGCAAGACAGAGGCTCCAGGGGTGAGGGCACAGGTCTTAGAGCCAGGCTGGGTGAGGCCGCCTAGTTGGCCACAGGGTGAGGGGCAGAGGCCAGCCCCACCTCGCCCTGGGCATTTTCCTTTGAAAAGGAGTCCAGATGGTGAGGACCAGAGCCCAGGAGTCTTGAGGACACTCCGGCACCCCCTGGAGAATGTGGTTTTCTGAAGCGAGATGACAGCGCCCCCAAGAGGGAGTGGCTCTGGGCATCCTTAGCGCCTTGGGGTGGTGTTGGCTGGGGGTGCCTTGGCTCGGAATGTTAATTTCTTTTGGAAGCACCTGCTGGCTGATCCATGTCTGGCTGTCCTGGGAACGTTCGCCCAGGGGTCTGCCCCCGGGGTCTCTCTCGGGGTAAGTACGGCGCTGCGAGCCAGGGCCAGTCCAAGTCCTAATTCTGACCCCCACAGGTCATTTGGTCACCTGAGTCCTGGGTTCCTCACTGGGACAGTCCGGGGAGCACTAACTGGTCTCAGGAACCTCCTCGCTTCGATGCCAATGCTGTGGGTCCCGCCCTGTGGCTCCCCACTGTGCCCCGACACTCAGGCATCAGGTTCCGGCTGATCTCAGGACTTCTCATGCCCCTGACCTTCTCCAAGTTCTCTACAGAGCATCTTCCCTTGAGAAAAAAATCAGGAGAAAAAAAATTGTGTCTTATTTTTACCAACCTCTAAGTGAAGTTTAGAATTTCCTTCTATTTTCAAAGTAAATAACTTGCAGTGGTGTTCCTGGTTAGCAAGTGACCTTGGTCCCAGCTGAAGTCACAGAAACATCCATATCGCATTTCAGGTGTTGCTGCTGTCTAGAAATGATGTTTTCACTCATCATGGTGGTAAAAGTGCGATGGTCATCAGATCTCATGCCCAGTCTTGCAATGAAATGTGCTCGTAGAAAGCTCAGATACTATTATATCTAACTTTGTTTTTTGAAGTCTGGCAAATGTGTTTTAACATCATTGGTTTCCTTTGGAATCCTACATGCTATTTTAAAACACTCTGCAGCATCCGTGGTAAAAAAAACGTTCAGGAAGCCCTACTTTATAACAACGCGTCTCCTCCCGCACCCCAGGCTGCCTCTGGTGGGGGCTGCCCCCTCCCCTCCAGCTGGCTGTCCTGCACCCCCAGGGCTAAAACTCATGCCTTCGCCCAGGCCCAGCTCTGACCACACATGTTCACGGAGTGCCCCTCTTTACAGAAAAGCATCCAAGTGCCCTGGAAACCAAGGCTCTCCGTGAGCTGGTCCCACCCCAAATCCACCCCTAATCCCATCTGATGAATCTGGTGTCTGTACCCAAGCAAAGCATGTTGAATGAATGCTTGTCAATCCGTCGTCAAAACCAGGATGGGGTCAGCTGTGCCTGGGGATGTCTCGAAGGCCTGGGTCCCACCGTTAACTCATGCGCTTCCCCTCTCTGCCTCTTCCCTCTTCTAGAATGAGAGGCTGTGCCCGTGTTTCCTTAGCTCACAGGTAGTGGCAGAGGTGAGGTTATCCTTAGAGTTGCCCAGGAGAGGCTGGAGAGGGTGCTATTATGACCTTATCGGATGCTTTCCCTTGGGAGAACCAGCCCAGGCAGGAGCCCCGCCTGCCTGTGGCCCATAGGGGATGGTGGAGGGGGCAGCTAAGAGTGCACCTCCCTTTCAGATGCAGCCCCGGAAGGGAGGGGTGCTTCTTCCAGAGAGGCTCCGCCGGGTCCTTTGGGGAAGGCTTCCTGTTGCCAGTCTTTTCTCTTGTCTCCATTGCTGCTTCCCCACGTCAGGTTGGCTTGGGAGCAGGGTAGTCCATGGGTGCCCCAACTGGAGGCCATGGAGCGTGAGGAGGAAAGCAAAGCCTTGGAGTGTGCAGAGCTCCAGCTCTCAGCTGCAGGACAGCCTGGTCCTGGGCCTCACTGACTATCAGTTTCCCTGAGGGTAAGATGGAGTCTCAATGCCTTTCTGGTAGGGTCGGGACTGCCATGTGTGTGAAGAGTGCCATGTGTGTGAGGAGGAGTGCCATGTGTGTGAGGGATGCCATGTGTGTGAGGGATGCCATGTGTGTGAGGAGTGCCATGTGCGAGGTGGAGTGCCATGTGTGAGTAGTACCATGTGTGTGAGGGATGCCATGTGTGTGAGGGATGCCGTGTGTGTGAGGGATGCCATGTGTGTGAGGGGTGCCGTGTGTGTGAGGGGTGCCATGTGTGTGAGGAGTGCCGTGTGCAAGGTGGAGTGCCATGTGTGAGGAGTGCCGTGTGTGTGAGGGGTGCCGTGTGTGTGAGGGGTGCCATCTGTGAGGCTGGCCCTCGTGCCAGCCTCAGGTGGTGCTCAGTCTCCAGGCAGCTTAGTGCCCTGGATGGAAGGGCAGTGATGACCGGCTTCAGGGCCTCCTGGGCAGCCCTGCCCAGTGGACACAGAGGACCCCAGTGCCACCCTTTCCCCACCTTCTGCAGAGGTTGAGCTACTCCAGCTAGAGCTGTGACCAGCAGCCAGCAAGGCCCAAGCCAACCACCAGGACCACTGAGCCTCGTAATCAGCCCTCCTGCCCAGGGGAGTGAGCCAGGCTCGCAAGTGCTCCACAAGATGCCAGTGCTGTTTGTAAACACACGACCCGGCTCACGAGAGCTTCCTTGACTGTCGGAGGGGCTGTGCTGTGAGGACACAGAGCCCCCCGACCCCAGAGGGAGCTGGGGTCCACTCACGGGTGGGGCAGGCCTGCTGTCGGGACACCTGCTGTCGGGACCCCATGGCAACCTGTAAACCTCCCCCTGCCACCCACCCACTGCATGCCAAGTTCCAACAGGGACCTGAAGCAGGTGCTGCCAGACTGCCCACATACCAGCCTGGAAAGGGCCCTGCGACCTGGTGGCTCCCTGTGCTTCGGAACTAAGGAAGAGCAGGGAGGGAGCCTCCCCAGAAGGCTGACAAGGACCCTGGGGGCTGTCACTCAGAAGACAGGGGCAATTTGGGGCAGGGGCAACTTGGGGCAGGAGCTCCCGCCAGCGACATTGGTCAGCCCAGCGACAGCGCCCCATCCAAGCAGCCACTGCTTATGCACAAAATCACAAAGACAGTCTAAGGACCCCGTCCTAGTAGCCACTGCTTAGGTGCAGTCACAGAGGCCATCTGGGGACCAAAAGAGGCCGACACTTTTGCACTGTTTGCCTGTGTTCAGCAGAACAGCTCTGCCTTCTTTAGAGGAAGCTGCAAAGACGGTGATAGACTGAGGGAGGCCCACATGATCCGCTGGGCTCCCCCAGCCCTGTCTGAACCTGCGGGGGCTCCTGGAAGCCACAGTGTGAAGTCCCCTCTCTGGTCCCAGTGTGTCTGCCCATGGGGAGATGGGGGCCCGTGGGTGAGGCAAGTTCCCTCTCACATTCCATGCGGGCCCCAGATGAGTCAGTTTAATCCTGTAAGCCTCGGTCCAGGCGCTGCCTCTTTCTGAACATAACAGAAAGCCAGCCCCACGGTTCATTGACACATTGTTCAGGACTGCTTTCCCACGACAACAGCAGAGGCGTGTGACAGCGCAGCATGGCCCACGAAGCTGAAAACATTCCGGATCTGCCCCTTCACAGAGTCATTTGGCTGTCCCATTTCAAAAACAATCAGTGGGGCTCAGGGGTGGGTCCAGGAAGGAGAAGGAGCAGATTGGGCTGGGAGGGGCTGACAGCGCCCGGTCGGGTTAGACATGGGTCGTCTGAGCCGAAGCTGAATCTGGCGTTGGAAATCTCCCATCTGAGTGGCTCATTACGCAGCTTCTGCATACTGGGCCTCCACGACCGGACCCAGGGCCTTCCTTCTGAGGAGGTGTCTTCCTATCTTGAACTTAGTGGAGGGATCACAAGACCCTTTTGCTGGAAGGGAGTTAAAGAGCCAGAAACCCTTCTGGCCTCTTGTCACCTCCTCTGATTTAGAACCTGAGGGTGTTGCAATATGTTATAGACTTACCTGACCTCCAGAAAATTCGAGTTTGCCAGTGGGGGACTGTCAAGCTGCTGGAGAGGTGGCCGTCAGGATTAAAGTACATACTCACACGCTTGCTGGATAAACAAGAACCGCCTCCCTCTGCGGGTAACACGCTCCAGAGTGCGACAGTTTTTAGTCAGAACTGCTGAGGGGCACTCTCAGGTTGCCCCGTAAGCAATTATACCTACCTTGGCCCTGCAGATTTTGGAGAAGATATGTTGGTCCCTTTGATTTAAAAAAGTCAATCTCTGCATGAAGACATTGAAACAAACAAGAGGACTTGGGTGTCAGCTGCAGACAAGCAGTTAGTCACACAGCAGCACACGCTCCCGACCCTTGTCCGCGTCTGGCAGAAGGGAAGTGAGCCTCTTTTGACACAGCCTTTGTGAGGTCCCCTTAGCTTTATCATGTTCTTTCCTGTGAGCAGAGCTCAAGGCACATGGCTTTGCCACTCCTGCAGGGGACCTTAAGGTGGAAGAACGCGGCTTCACATGCTGGCCGGGAATGCGCTGTTCCCGAACACCCGGCCAGTATGCCTGCCAGTGTCTCGGCTGGTTTTATCATGTGAACACTGGGGCTTCTCCTTAGGTGTCCCAGCTTCGAGTCAACCCTGCAGGTTTTCCTCCTCTGTGTGCAGCCTCTCCTGGAGGACCGTCTCATGCCTAGCCCCAGTGTGGATGAACACTGGGTCCCCCACAGGGCTTACTCCTTCTCCAGGTGACCCTCCTGCCAGGGCAGCCCCTGTGCCCCATCTCTTTGGTGACACACACACCTGGCAAACATGAGTGTTTCGGGGCTCATAGAATACACCGAACTCATTACAATTGCATCCTTTTTTTTTTTTTTTTTTTTAGACAGAGTCTCACCCTGTCACCTAGGCTGGAGTGTGGTGGCACAATCTCGGCTCACTGTGACCTCCGTCTCCCAGGTTCAAGTGATTCTCTTGCCTCATCCTTCTGAGTACCTGGGATTACAGGTGCCTGTCACCACTCCGGGCTGATTTTTGTATTTTTAGTAGAAACAGCGTTTCACCATGTTGGCCAGGCTGGTCTCAAATTCCTGACATCAAGTGATCTGCCCATCTTGGCCTCCCAAAGGGCTGGGATTACAGGCATGAGCCACTGTTCGTGGCCTACAGTTGCATCTTTGATCCTCTGAATATCAATGACTCCGTTACTGGTGCAGAGGAATACACCTCTAACGTTAAACACTGGCAAGGTATGTTAGTCTGTTCTCACGCTGCTGATGAAGACACACCTGAGACTGGGTAATTTTATAGAGAAAAAGAGGCTTAATGGACTCACAGTTCCATGTGGCTGGGGAGGCCTCACAGTCATGGTGGAAGGTGAAGGCAGGTCTTACATGGCAGCAGGGAAGGGAGAGAGAAGGAGAGCCAAATGAAAGGGGCGTCCTTCTATAAAACCATCATATCTCATGAGACTTATTCTCTATCACAAGAACAGTATGGGGTAAAACCCCATGATTCAATTATCTCCAACCGGTTCTCTCCCACAGCATGTGGGAATTATGGGAGCTACAACTCAAGATGAGATTTGGGTGGGGCCACAGCCAAACCATGTCACAAGGGCATTTGTCAGCCGAGCTAGATGAACAGGGGCTGAAATACTAGATGACATGATCACTGTCTCTGCTGTTTCCCTAGATGGGCGGCCCCTCCAAAGATCACTGTCACCCTCTGGATCTCAGATCTAACATCACCTCTTCTGAGAGGCCTTCCTGACCACCGGACCCAAAGATGGGCTGCCATGCCCCCTCCTCAGCAGCTGTACCCAACGTCCTCACCATGTCGACTCCCTTGACAGCACAACACCTGCCATCATTTTGGGTACTGGTGCATTGTCCGTCTCCACCTGGAGGATGCCAGCTTCAGGGAAGTAGACATCACAGATGCATTGACCTCCGCGTCTGCAGTATGTAACGCAGTGCTGGGCACAGGGAGGAGCCTCACAAATATTGTGCAATGAGAGAAAGAAGAAAAGACTGAATGAATGACTACAGGCTACTATTATCTGTGTTAATGCAATCACCAGTAGCGTTTTGCTGCATTGGGGTGCAGTCGTTCTCAGCTTCTAGTTTTTCCTCCTCTTTCTATCCTGCTGCGGATTGCTCCCCGCACTGTTGTAGGGGAGCCCATGTCCTACGGCAAAGCCATTGAACCTGGAAGCTACATTGAAGCTGCCGCAGTTAGGAAGCAGATCTCAGATGCTGTGTGGGACCAGAGACTTTGTAAGTCCACAGGTGAGGTCAGGGACCATGCAAGCCCGACCCCATTGCTACAAACACTGAACGCCAGCTGCATCACTCAGCAAAGTGTGTGCCAGCCACACCTGCACGGGACCACTGGACCACCATGAGCCTGGGAGCCCCAGCTCTTGACAGAGGTCCTGGGGTGATGCCCGGGACCCTCCACAAGGGCGGGAGGCCAAGAGCCCTCCGGGGACAGGAGGCTTTTGTAGGAACCCAGAAACTCTGCATCCTAAGGGACAATGGTATTCCTCCTTGTGGGGATGGTACAAAAGCCCAGGCTTGTTGGCTTATCTGAGTTGCCGTCTCCTCCTTTGTTTTATGGGTTAGGCTGATGTAGCTGGAATGGAGTATGGTACTGAGATCAGGAGGATCCGATGGGATCCTCATCAGATGATCCATCCTCATGATGTGGCTGGAATGGAGTATGGTACTGAGATGGGATCAGGACGCCCCAGCCCACTTCTCCAAGAAACTTTAAAAAAAAAATTGTGGAGGCCTAGGTGGGCGGATCACTGGAGGTCAGGAGTTTGAGGCCAACCTGGTCAACATGGTGAAACCCCGTCTCTACTAAAAATACAAAAATTAGCCTGGCATGGTGGTGTGCATCTGTAGTCCCAGCTACTAGGGAGGGTGAGGCAGGAGAATCACTTGAACCCAGGAAGTGGAGGTTGCAGTGAGCCGAGATCGTGCCACTGCCCTCCAGCCTGGGTAACAGAGAGAGACTCTATTTCAAAAAAAAAAAAAGGAAAAGTGTGGTAAATATACATAAATAAAATGTACTATGTTAGGCGAGCATAGGTGTACAATTCAGTAGTGCTAAGTATATTCACATTGTTGTGCAAACAACCTCCAGAACTTTTTCATCTTGCAAAACTGAAACTTTGCGTCCATGGAAAAAAAACCCCTCTCCTCCCTCCCTCAAGTCCCCGGCAACCACCCCCAAGGGATGTTTCAGTGACTTCAGCGTCTCCACATGATAAGGATGTTGAGAATTTGAGGTGAGCACCAACATGTCAGGTGCTACACAGTTGCCCATGAGAGATTTATATATAAATTATTTCCTGGAGGCCGAGCGCTGTGGCTCATGCCTGCAATCTCAACACTTTGGGAGGTTGAGTCAGGAGGATCACTTGAGCCCAGGAGTTTGAGACCAGCCTGGGCAACCTAGTGAGACCCCTGTCTACCAAGTAATAATACCTATCACGATCATCTCCCGGATCTCCAGTGCAACAGAGAAGGACGCAGGTTTAGAGAAGGGCCTGCGGAGGTTCAGTTCCCAGCAGTGGGACATTGGGCACCTCAGGGCTCACACCTGACAGTGACACTGGGGATCCCTGCCCGGCTGCACCGCGCTGTTCCCTCTGCCCTTCCCAGCACCGTGGGTGAGTCTGGTTCCTTCTCCCCGCCGGTCTCAGCCCGCACCCACCTCTTAAAGAGGCCACTCAATGGAGTGGCCACGAGAATCCCTCTCTCAGGCTCTGGGTCTAGGGAAGGGGTCCCAGGAAGCAGACTCTGCAGATGAGATCCTGTCCAGGTGGGATCCCTGCCAGCTGGGCGGCCCTGAGGGTCCCAGAACCTGGGATGAGGAGCCCTTGTCTCAAGGGCAGCTGTGCCCACCCAGCCCGCGCCACTCTTGCGTCCCTTTCCACTGTTTTCCTTCAGAGCACCTGGCTCTGGAGCCGCAGGTCCTCACAGTGGGCATCTCCTTCTGAGGCTGCCATTTCTCAGCACACACTGGAGAGGGTGAGAGAGAGCACAGGAGAGGACCGTCCAAGAGTGCGGCCGCATCCCAAAAGTCCTGCTTTGGAACGGGCTGACATGTGTGAGACATCTGCAGCTGCCCTACAGAGGTGGGGACACTGGATGGCGGGGACAGGCTTTCAGCCGCAAAATGTCCTGGTAACTGCTTCTTCCTTCATGCTTGACCTTCTAAAATCAACTACGCATTACTTCTGAAATTTAAAAAATTCCAGAAAAAAAAAAAAAGAAAAGAAAATCCAGACAGTCTAAAGAAAGTGTCTCAGGCCATTCTGCCGATGAACTGGGTTTGGAAATGCCAACTTCTACCCTGGAATGTTGGCGTGGTCAAGGTGATGCCAACTGGCTCCAGGTAGCAGGACGGAGCCAGAGTGTTTGGCAAAGGTCGCGGACTGGTGGCCTGTGAGTCAGCCGGATCTGACCAGTCTGGTGTCCTGGGCCAAGCCTTCCCGGTGTAGAGAGTTGCTCACACTGCAGTCCACAGAGTCCCCCGGGGCTGGTGTGCTCTGTACTTCCTGCCTGGCCCTGTAGGTGTTCAGCTTCGCAATTGCTGGTGTGGAGCGGGGGCAGAGGGGGGCAGCTCTACCACCTGCCGTAGAGTGGAACCTCAGCCCTGTCCCAGGACTCAGGGCCGCCCACATGAGGGCAGGTGCGTGCCAAGGTGGCCCCACCCGGGTCCCTGTACCTGGAGCAGTGTTCTGGGGCTAATGGCAGCCTCCAGAAGTGGCCCCTTACTCCCAGCCCACAGCCAGGGCCTCACTGCCTGATGTGGGGTACAGTCACAGCCTCTTTCCTCAGCGAGGAGCAAGGCAGTGGCATGACCACAGGCAGAGGCTGTCTCGGCTCTTTCCTTCCTCGTGGCTTCCAGCTTGCTCAAGGCCCTCTCCCACAGCCACTCCTCTCTTCAATAGAGTGGCCACGAGAATCCCTCTCTCAGGCTCTGGGTCTAGGGAAGGGATCCCAGGAAGCAGACTCTGCAGAAGAGACCCTGTCCAGGTGGGATCCCTGCCAGCTGGGTGGCCCTGAGGGTCCCAGAACCTGGGATGAGGAGATTCTCAGCCCCAGTGTCCAGGGAGCTCCCCCTCAGCACAGTGAGTGGGCGGGTGGCAGTGGAAGGAGGTACAGTGGCTGGAAGGTCACAGGAACGGTGGTTGTAAAGGCTAGAATTGGGTGGCTACAGCTTCAAAGAGGAAAATGGGCCATCTCGGGGCTGAAGTCAAGGGTCTGAGACATGGGAAGGGGACCCTGAGCCTTGGGAGGGAATATTTGGGCAGGTGCATCTGATGTCTTTAAACCCCAGATTCCACCTACTTCTCTGGGCTTGCAAAAGTGGTCCTCTGCCCCTTGTTCAAAGATAGATTCCCCCGTTCACCCTCACCCTCTCTTCTGCTTAAGGGTAGAAAGGGGCCTGGTATGGTCATGTCTTATGGGACAAATCTTGGCCTCCTCAGCACCTGCCTCCCCTCCCCTTCCTGGCCCGACCTCTGGGTGTCTGGTCAAATCGCAGCACTGCCTGGCTGACACCTGGAACAGGACCAAGAAGACCATGCCTGAAGGGGGGTTTTCAGGGCTTTGGATCCAGGGATCCAGGGTGGGGACCCCCTAGGAACCCCAGAGTTGGCATATTCTTTTAAGCTGAAGTTATATAAGAAAGATTTAATAGATGCAGAAAGAAACTTTCTTATAACTTTTCTTTCTTTTTTTTTTTTTTTGAGATGGAGTTTCGCTCTGTGGCCCAGGCTGGAGTGCAGTGGCCAGATCTCAGCTCACTGCAAGCTCCGCCTCCCAGGTTTACGCCATTCTCCTGCCTCCGCCTCCCGAGTAGCTGGGACTACAGGCGCCCGCCACCTCGCCCGGCTAGTTTTTTGTATTTTTTAGTAGAGATGGGGTTTCACCGTGTTAGCCAGGATGGTCTCGATCTCCTGACCTCGTGATCCACCCGTCTCGGCCTCCCAAAGTGCTGGGATTACAGGCTTGAGCCACCGCACCCGGCCTCTTACAACTTTTCTTGCTAAAAGGAACTTCTGAGAGGTGAGAAGCGCCATAATTCCCTCTTTGAGGTGGTTTCTCCTCCTAGGAGAGAGATCAAGAATAAACCTACTATAAATTCCTTCTCCAGGGGAGTTTTATGACCATGATGAACACTCACATCTGCATAAACAAACTCTATCCTTCACTTTCTCATCTCCTGTTTGCCCTGCTAAAAGCCCATGTGTCTTTCCCAAAGCAACCTTGTTCTTCCATAGAAACCTGTCTCCTACTCCCTTTCCCCTAGAATTTAGGCACATGCTATGGTCTGAATGTTTGTCTCTCCAAAATCCCTGTGTTGAAATATAATCTCTAATGTGGTGGATTAAGAGGTGGGGCTTCGGGGGACATTAAATCCTGAGGGCCCCACCCTCATCCATGGGATTGGTGCCCTTAAAAAAAAGGTGGAAGAGGCTGCCTTATCCCTTCCACTGCATGAGGATGCAGGGAGAAAGTGCCATCTTGAAAGCAGAGAGCGCGCCCTCACCACACACAGGATCTGCTAGCACCAGGGAGGTAGGAGGCGGGGCTTGACTCTGGAGGCGGGGCTTGGACATCAGACCAAATTGAGGACTAGCTAAAACAGGGCTGGAGTGGAAGCAGCTTTCCATCAGACAGCCCACCAGTGTGCCATGTCAGTTGACCATCGCCATGGCAATGCCTGGGAGTTACTGCCCCTTTCCATGGCAATGACCCAACAACCCAAAATTCCCTAGAAATTTCTGCATAACCCACTCTCAATCTGCATGCAATGAAAAGTGGGTGTCAATATGACTACAACTGCCCTGAGCTGCTACTCGCTGCCTGTGGGGTAGCTCTGCTCTGCAGGAGCAGTCCTAGAGCTGTAACACCACCACTTCAATGAAGCTGTTTCCTTCTACCTCCGGCTTGCCCTTGAATTCTTTCCTGGCCAAAACCAAGTCCCTTCACAGGCTAAGCTCCACTTTGGGGCTTCTTTGCCCTACATCACCTTGATCTTGGATTCTTCAACCTCCAGAACTGTGAGAAATAAATTTCTGTTGCTGGGAATTACCCAGCCTAAGGTATTTTGTTCACACTGCAGGCACGGGCCCTTTGAGTTCCCCACCACTGAGCACTCTGCCTGTGTGTGTGCTGGACATGTAAATCAACTCTGCCTTTTCTCTCCTTTTTTTTTTTTTTTTTTGAGACGGAGTCTTGCTCTGTTGCCAGGCTGGAGTGCAGTGGCGCGATCTCGGCTCATTGCAACCTCTGCCTCCCAGGTTCAAGCGATTCCCCTGTCTCAGCCTCCCAAGTAGATGGGACAACAGGTAAGCGCCACAACACCCAGCTATTTTTTTGTATTTTGTATTTAGTGGAGATGAGTTTTCACCATGTTGGCCAGGATGGTCTCCATTTCCTGACCTCGTGATCCACCCACCTCAGCCTCCCAAAGTGCTGGGATTACAGGTGTGAACCACCGTGCCTGGCTGTACTCTGCCTTTTCTCTTGCTAATCTGTCTTCTGTCAGTTTAATTCACAGGTCCTCATTTGCTGAACCTATAAGGGTAGAAGGAAAGGTTTTTCTTCCCCAACAACAGAAAAGAAAGCTGGATAAGAAATTTCCTGCCATGAAGGTGCACAGTCCCTCTGAACCTGTGATCCTTGCACCAAGGTGCTAGTAGGTGCTAATGCCTCACATCAAATATACCTTTTGTCCTCGACCTGGTCCCTTGGCACCGCTTAGCTCTGTTGGGAGGCCCTGACTCCCTCACTGGCTGGGAGACAGGCCTCGGTATCACCCTCAGTGAGTCCTTCTGGCCACTAGTTGGATGCTTGTGATGTCTGGTGTGACCCTTGGTTCTCTGACCTCAATGACTCTAGCTTGAGTCAGGCTCCATCTCCTTTTCTCCTGGCCCAAGATCTAGAAGAACTGGATTCTTACCCTGGCTGTGTAATCTTTGGTAAGTTACTCCACCTCTCTGATCTGTCCTCTCTTGTTTCATCTGCAAATTATGGGCAGTGCCCTAGGTCAAAGATCATCAGGTTTGATTTGAAGGCTTTGTCATTCATAAATTTGTATTTTGCATTTGGGCTCGTTAGGAAATAAGGAGAAAGTGTTGGAAAAATTCCGTTTCTCTTTGGTTTTATACTTACTATTTTAGAAATTAATAAGATACATGCCAGTTCCTGTTCCTCAATTTGAACTACAAAGGGTGATTTTTAATGACTGTGTTGAAGAAATAAGCCATTTCCAGCAGCAGCAGCAGCCAGGAGGAAGTTCTCCCTGGCGGAGGAAGGGATGGTGCCCTTGGGGGGGGCACGTCCATACTCTTTCCCAGAACCCCAAGCTAGCTGGGCCTCCCGGACATGGTGATGCTTCGCTGGATCCCTGGGCTGCTCGTGCACCCTCTGCCTCCTTTCCTTGGCTGCAAACCAGAGAGAACTCAGGGAGGGGAAAAAATTAATGTGACGTTGTTGTAAAGTATTTGAGGACAAACATGGAACAATCTCTTTTCACCCCGGTTGCATTTCAGAAATACAGCTGGCCATCCACTTGGGACAGGGGGCGGGGGAGGTGTGGGATTCAGAACACCACGCAGCAGTTTCCCCCTCACTCTCCTCGGCCTTTTGCAAGGTAGTATATGCAACAAGTATGTGCAACCTGTCCCTTCCTGAAATTTGGAAGATAGTACCTGGGGATGAACTGGGGACACCCTCACCGTGTCCCAGACCTAATCCTCCACCTACTTGGCTGTTCCTCTACTTTCTCCTTCTGCTGCTCCAAAGTTCTCTCCTGATGATGAGCCTCAGCCCTTCAGAGACCCAGACAAGGTCTGTAATGTGCAGGAACCTTGGCCGAAGGAGCAGGCAGGACAGACTCTGCAGAGCCCAGTGCAAAATGAAAACACGGAGCTCCTCGTTCAGAAAGTATTAAGGGTTTCAAGGCGTCCACAGCAGAGCTTTAACGGCCACACAGGCCCTTCTGAGCTCGGGAACCTGGGGGTGCGTGTCTCAGTGGCTGCTTGTGGGAGGCTGTAGGCCTTGGGAATAGACGACAATAGAGTAGAGGAAGAGCGTGTTTGTGTTCTGCCCGCACCATGGTGATGTGTATTGTTTAACTAAACAACCAAACCAAAGAAAGGTGCTGCCCTACAAACAACCTCTCTCCCAGGTTCCCTGTGTGCCCTTCTGGCCCTTGGAGGAGGCACAGATGCGTGAAACAGAGCCAGCAGACACCGCCTCTCTGGAAGTGAAGATGGAGCCAGGCTGGGTGCACGATTAAGTCAGTCAATGCAGCTTATATGTAGTCTCAAGCTATTCCTGTTTGGCCTCCATGTGGTAACCAGGTTTTAGAGAGCAGGTGAAGACAGAGGAGATAACAGAGGTCCAAAATGTCCCTCAGTGTGAAAACCTGGTCCCAAAGAACTTTCACACGCCGTTTGCCACCTGCGAGCTACTTCACTCACCTTGAGCCTTTTACCCTCCCAGTAGCCCTGTGAGTGCGGAGGAACAGTGCCTTAGCTCATTCCATCAACCTGGAGTCCAGTTTTACCCTCTCAGTAGCCCTGTGAGTGCGGAGGAACAGTGCCTTAGCCCATTCCATCAACCTGGAGTCCCGGGCAGGCTGTCTCTTGCTCAGGGTCAGTGGACAGTGAATGGGGGCTGGAACCCAGATTTTCAGACTCCACATCAAATATCTTTTATCCTCTAAGTGCCGGATGGTGCAATTAGTAAGCGTCTTTTAAGTTCTATCACCAGGAGCCTTAAAATGCTTATGCCGACCTAGTGTGGTGGTTCACGCTTGTAATCCCAGCACTTTGGGAGGCGTAGGTGAGCGGATCACTTGAGGACAGGAGTTCGAGACCAGCCTGGCCAATATGGTGAAACCCTGTCTCTACTAAAACCACAAAAAAATTAGCTGGGCGTGGTGGTGGGCACCTGTAATCTCAGCTACTCAGGTGGCTGAGGCAGGAGAGTCGCTCGAACCCAGGAGGCGGAGGTTGCAGTGAGCCGAGATCACACCATTGCAATCCAGCCTGGGCAAAAAGAGCAAAACTTCGTCTCAAAAACAAACAAACAAACAAAATGCTTATGCCAAGTGAGCTCGCTACCCAGCACACTGAAGCAAAGCTCTCTTTCCGCCCTGCTGGAGTCTAACCTAGGCTGACGGACTTGGCCTAGGGCTGCCACCGTGGAAACCATGAGAAATCAGTCAGGCGAAGTTGGACTCAAACTGTTTTTTTTTTTTTTTTTTTTTTTAATTTTATGATTCATCTTTTAATGCTGAATCTGTTTTGGTTGTTGCTTAAAATTTAGCTTTTAAAAACTGTAAATAAATGTTTGTACAGAATTGGGATTATGTTATAATAAAGTTGTCTTTTTTATGTATTATGAACATTTTCCTTCATTATACATTCTTCTGCAACATTTTGAATGTCTATAAAATGTTCTATTTTATAGGTTTACCCTAATCGATTCAATCAGTGTCCAATTGTTGGTAGTTTTCAATTGTTTACAATGTTTTATTTTATTTTGAAATCATCTTACTTCAACAATTCCTGAATGCGGTCCTTTAATTTGGGACATTTTTCTTTTCCTTTTTTCTTTTTTTTCCCAATAAAGTGTTGCTCTGTTGCCCAGGCTGGAGTGCAGTGGTGTGATCATGGTTCACTGCAGCCTCAGCCTCCTGGGCTCAATGCAATCCTCCCACCCTAGCCTTCCAAGAAACTGGGACTGCAGACAGTCGTCAGCATGCCTGGTTATTTTATTTTATTTTATTTTTGGCAGAGACAGGGTCTCACTTTGTTCCCCAGACTGGTCTTGAACTTCTAGGCTCAAGGAATCCTCCTGCCTTGGCCTTCTAAAGTGTTGGGATTACAGGCCTGAGCCACCACACCTGCCTAACTTGGGACTTTTGAAAAAACCAAGACATTTTTGGAAAGAAATCAGTATTTTGGCTGAAATAGATAAAAGATGACATAATAATGGCAAATCCCATACATGACTCATTCTGGTGCCTCAATGCAGGTTTCATCTTGTGAAGTTATGTTGAGCTCCCACTCATAGCTGGGAAACCCAGGAGGGACAGGGACGCCTGGGTGCGGCGGCTGCCTCCGGACACGGGACATAGGTCTGCACTCCGCTTCCCTCTGCCTCCCTCGGGGCCCAGCTGGTCACTGGCCATCTTGAGCCGTGAACACTTCTCTGCTCTTCCTGCCACCCTGCTGCTGCGCCTTATCCTCAGCTTCGCACATCCACGGAGACATCACCCTCCCTTGGAATGCATCTGCTTTGGGTTTCCAGCCCATTGGTCTTGCAACTTTAGTGTTGTAAATGTGCAGCCAGACAAAGCTGTCAGGATGTGTGAGGTCCAGAGGGAGGCCACTCAAACTCCACCCACACTGTGGCCCTCTCTGGTGGGCTTGTGGCCTCCGTCCTGTGGTCCCAGCCGTGGGTCCAGCTCCAGCTGGAAGAAGTCAGGAAGGGAAAAGAGGACAGGCGCCTGCTCCTGAAGGCGCTGTTGTGGACACTTCCTGTTCCCTGTACCTTCACATCTGGTGCCACACCTTAGTCTCAGGAGTAGGAGGGCAGGCTCCATCCAGGTGGAACTGGGGCATGAGGAAAATACAGACGGTCTAGGGTCCTGGTCACCGGTTGCCGTTTTGACCCTAAAAAGGGCTCAACACGCCTGTGGGTGTATCAGGGAGAGAGAGACCTGTGTCCAAGTTAAAAGTACCCAGTTACTAAGCAGCTTCAGGAGTGGAGGGGAACCCCCATCTGCCTGGAAAGGTAGCATTTTTTTCTTAGCTGGCAAGAGTCTTTTTACATGACAAAGCCTTAGGACTAAACATCAGAATGATGGAGTAAGTCTAACCACAAATATCAGTATAGGCATGTTTGATATTTAAAGTGTTTGAAATATTATGAGAATTTGGCACATTAGAGGAACAACACATTGAATTAGCCTTGTGATTTGGGTTTAAATTGTGTCATTGAGCAATTGTTTTTAGCCTGTGATTCTGGGTGGAAAAGTATAAGAGCATTTTACTGAGTTTTTGCACAATGTTGGGACAGGCCAGGGCATGGATAGTCACCTGTTCAAACTCTACTTGTTGGATTTAGTGGAGTGACTTTAGTACTGGAGATGTTATTGCTTCCTGGAACCATCTGCAATAATTTTAAAAGACAATAATGAATTTGCGATGCAGTTTAACGTGTTTAAGGGAACATCATTTATTAGGTTTGTAAATATGATTGATACCATTAGGGCATTTAGTAGTTCAAATCCATTGGTTCAAACATTAGTCTTGTTTTTTTGAGACACGGTCTCACTCTGTGGTCCAGGCTGGAATGTAGTAGCGTGATCACGGCTCACTGCTGCTTTAACCTCCAGGCTCAAGCAATCCTCCCACCTCAGCCTTCCAAGTAGCTGGGATCCTAGGATGTACCACCACTCCTGGTTAATTTTGTTTATTTTTTTTAGAGATGGGATTTCACTATGTTGCCCAGGCTTTTCTTGAACACCTGGACTCATGTCATCTTCCTGCCTCGGGCTCTTAAAGTGCTGGAATTACAGGCGTGAACCACAACACCTGGCCAAACATTAACTGAACTGAGTCTCCTTGAAAATGATATTAAAATTGTCTGACTTGACAAAATCAGTTGATTTGTAAGGTGAACTTCAAAACCCAAGGAAAATTAGATATTGAAATATGAAACTTATTACATTCAATATTGTTTCTGTCTATATTTTACAGCGTAACTATTTATTTCATCATTTGGCGACACATTTTTATATTTCTCATAAACCCTTTGGGCCATGGTGAGCTAAAAAATACAATAAAAGTGCATGCAAAATAAAAAATTAAGTTATTGGATTTCTGTTTCTCCAGAAAGTTGATTATGATGTCTACTTATGCAAAATGTTTGTGAATGTTTATTGTTTGCAGTAAACGCAGTGACACCACCAATCACATGAAAAGCAAAAGAAACAGCAGCATCAGCCTCAAAAGCTGGTAACTTGTCAGACAGCCAGAGACAGTGACTGACGCCTGCAGCCGTGTCACTCCGGGACTTTTCATGTAGATCAACTGTCAGTGCTCATTCATTTCTTTCTTTCTCAAATTCAAGTTTGCTTATGAATTTACTCGATGACATGATAGCTGTTATTGTGTTACCTCCATGAGCAGAATTTCACAGACGGTTAAGTGATGCGGATATAATGTGTATATTATCAGATGCTTCCAACAGAAATTAATTAATAAGAATTAATTTCAGTTAATATGAATAACTTCATTTGTATTAAATCATTAAATAAAAGTAAAGCTTTTGAACATTCATTCTGTTGAAGATGTATCATTTGCTGCCTTTAAAATGCAAGACGTAACTTGCAGTTAACTATTCAATATTGCTGGTATCGTCATTCTTGTAGTGATACAAATGTTGGTGTTGCACAGCCTCATGTAAAAATGTGCTATTATCAAATTTTAAAAGTATAGAACAGGCCGGGCACAGTGGTTCATGCCTGTAATCCCAGCACTTTGGGAGGCTGAGATGGGCAGATCACCTGAGGTCAGGAGTTCTAGAGGAGCCTGGTCAACATGGCAAAACCCCGTCTCAACTAAAAATTCAAAAATAGCCAGGCGTGGGGGCATGTGACTGTAGTCCCAGCTACTTGGCAGGCTGAGGCACGAGAATTACTTGAATTTGGGAGGCTGAGGTTGCAGTGAGCTGAGATCACACCACTGCACTCCAGCCTGGGCGACAGAACGAGACTCAGTCTCAGAAAAAAAAAAAAAAAAAAAAAAAAGATAGAGCAGAAATCAAGTTGGAACTGTTTTTAGTGAACAAATAGTTTATACCTGAGTCTTAAGCTGCAATATGCCTCTAATTGGAAAGAAAGTTGCAGATATTAAAACTTACAAATTTTTTACATTACTAAAATGCAACATTTCTACAACAATGCTAATAGAGGTGGCAAGAAGTCCTTTATCAGGGGCTTTCTTCCTTTTTGCTCCATCATTAGTCAGATTTTAGAAGTGCATAGCCTCAGAGAAAGTCATTTATAAATCCATCTAAATGACTTACAATAGATTTGTGTGTGTTTGTGTGTGCGTAATTGGGTCTTCTAGACTTACCTTGCATTTAGTTCCAAATCAGTGGGAAATCTTTAATCAAACTACTCAACAAATAAATAACTAAAAACTTCTTTTGAAACTTTTAGCAATTTATTACAATTATTAAAAACAAGATTGCAAACAGAAAGACTATTTAAATTTGTCACCACAAAAGTAAGAGAGGAACTGAATAAAATGCATGATGCCTACCCCATGTAGGAGAGTGACTCTGGAATTCTAAAATTTATTCCTGGAGTGTCTCAATGTATGGAACAAATTTTGTAGAGTTCATATTTTAATTGGATATATGTATATTATATATCAGAATGGATTAAAATTGAAAAGACCTATGACTTTTAACAGGCCAGGCACAGTGGCTCATGAAAGCATTTTGCACAGAAATTTGACAAAATATTTAAAAGAATCATGCATGAAAAAAGCCTATTTGACTCATTTTGCCCTATAAAGACATTTATGAAAGAAAGATTCTTTGGATTGAAGTGAGAACACAGGATCCATGACAATATCTGGGTGAAATATTGACCTTTTCATTAGAAAAAGTTGAAACTGGGCCGGGCGTGGTGGCTCAAGCCTGTAATCCCAGCACTTTGGGAGGCCGAGACGGGTGGATCACGAGGTCAGGAGATCGAGACCATCCTGGCTAACACGGTGAAACCCCATCTCTACTAAAAAATACAAAAAACTAGCTGGGCGAGGTGGCGGGCGCCTGTAGTCCCAGCTACTCGGGAGGCTGAGGCAGGAGAATGGCGTAAACCCGGGAGGCGGAGCTTGCAGTGAGCTGAGATCTGGCCACTGCACTCCAGCCTGGGCGACAGAGCGAGACTCCGTCTCAACAAAAAAAAAAAAAGAAAAAGTTGAAACTGTCTTGCGCTGAATAGTCAGCTCATCCACAGATGCTCACTCATCTGACAACCTCAGAGAAGATTCCACTTAGCTGGTCAGCAAATCCAAATTCATTAACCACAAAAATGTCTCCTTAAGGAAGCTTCCAGGCAATTTTATGAAAGATTAAAGTAAGACAGCTCTGAAAATAATGCATTCTTCCGAAAAAATGCCACTAATGGTGACAGAATCAAATAAGGCTAAAAAACTGATTAAAGAATGTGAATAGGTATGAAGAATAATTATTCGGGCTGGGTGCAGTGGTACCTGCCTGTAATCCCAGCACTTCAGGAGGCCAAGGTGGGAGAATCACTTGAGCCCAAGAGTTCAAGATCAGCTTGGGCAACATGGCAGAACCCCTGTCTCTACAAAAAAAATTCCCAAAATTACCCGGGAATGCTGTTACGTGCCTGTAGTCTCAGCTACTGGAGAGGCTGAGATAAGGGAATTGTTTGAGCCCAAAAGACAGAGGTTGCAGTGAGCCAAGACCGTGCCACTGCACTCCAGCCTGGGGAGTCTGTCTGAAAAAAAAAGAAAAGAAAAAAAAAGAATTTTCAGTTTGTAATTGCTTTTTAATATTCAGATAGTCAATACAACAAAGAAGGTATTAGTTTTTTGCTTCAATGTAAACATGTTATTTTTCCTTTTTGAGAAAGCATTTCTTGAGGGTTTCTGGAAAATTAAACATACAACTACCGCATGACCTCGTTGTTCTACTCCTAGATATTTGTCCAAGAGAAATGAAAATTTAAAATTAAATTAAATTTTTGTCTCTGGAATTACAATGTTTGCTTTATTAGAAATAAAAATTACATGCCACCACAGTATTCTACCCTTGTCCTAATATGCAAAGATATTTCAGTGCAAATTTATTATTCCCCAGCTTTATTGA
Organism: Rhinopithecus bieti; assembly: GCF_001698545.2. Lineage (NCBI taxonomy): Eukaryota > Metazoa > Chordata > Mammalia > Primates > Cercopithecidae > Rhinopithecus > Rhinopithecus bieti. The sequence goes on from NW_016816762.1 coordinate 227,657, forward strand.
GTTACAATTTATATCCAGTAAAATCCACCCATTTTAATTTAGCAATTGGTAGCTATAGTGTAACCATCACCATAATCAAGAAATAGAACATTTTCATCACTCTAAAAAGTTTTCTTTTGACCTTCCCCTGAGCCCTGCCCCCAGTTACTACTAATCTGGAAAGCATTTTTAAGGCTTTAAACAAGGTAATTGAGGTATAATTGCCACATAATAAACTATACATACTCAAAGTGTACAATCTGACATGTGTTGACACACGGTCACGTCCTGAAAACACCCCAACGAAAAGAAAGTGTATGCCTCCTGCCATGCGTGGATACACCACAATCTGTCTATCAGTCTCACCTGTTGATGGACATTTGGGTTGTTTCTAGTTTTGGCTATTACAAACAAAGCTGCTATGAACATTTACGCAAAGTCTTCACTTGGGCACAGGCTTTCATTTCTCTTGGATGAATACCTCTGAGTAGAACAATGGGGTCATGTGGTATTGTGTATTTAATTGCCAGGAAACTGTCAGTTTTCCAAAGCGGCTATACCATTTTACATTCCTAACCACAGGGTGTGAGAGCTCCAGTCTCTGTGGCAGCGCTCACTGTAGTTATTCTAAGCTGTTTTTAGTAATAGCCATTGTAATAGATAGATAGATAGATAGATAGATAGATAGATAGATAGATAGATAGATATAGATATAGATTTAGATATATTTTGACAGTGTCTCGCTCTGTTGCCCAGCTGGAGTACAGTGGCACAATCACGGCTCACTGCCGCCTTGACCTCCTAGGCTCAAGCGATCCTCCCACCTTAGCATCCTGAGTAGCCAGGACCACAGCCTAGCACCACCACATCTGGCTAATTTTTTTTTTTTTTGTAGAAATGGGGTTTCATTCTGTTGTCCAGGCTGGTCTTGAACTCCTGGACTCAAGTGATCCTCCTGCCTCAGCCTCCTGAGTAGCTAGGACCACAGACTAGTTCTGTCATACCTAGCTAATTGTGTTTGTTTATTTATTTATTTTTCTGGAAATACGAGTTCACTGTGTTCCCCAGGCTGGTCTTGAACTTCCAAACTCAAGTGATTCTCCCACCTTGACCTCCCAAAGTGCTTGAATTACAGGCGTGAGCCACTTCCCCTGGCCAAACATTAATTGAATTAAGTCTCCTTGAAAGTGCTATTAAAAACCCAAGGAAAACTAGACATTAGAAATGTGAAACAATACCTTTGATGTTAATCAAAAGTGAAGAAACTAAGAATGGTCTTTTTTGTTACACAGCCTGCTCTTGAGGACACCAAGAATCTCACACTAACTGTTTTCTGTTTTCCCACCTTAGCCCACAGGAAAGGTCGCCCATCCTAAACACACCCTCTTCGTTGCCTCCCAGCCAGCGCTGCCACCCCCTGACAGTCTCATCTCTCCTCTGATGAAATGGCATGGAGATCGGATAACTGCCCTGTGGTTTTAAGTGGAAAATATGGCTTCGTGGTTGAACTTAAGACCGTTCTATGAGATAATAGGCCCTTTTTCTCTGAATCTGGGTAATTCAGTCCTGTCTATCCCTACTTGAAAGTCTGTCCAGTTGGAGAAATATTTAGTAGCCCCAGTGCTCTGCAGGCTGGTGAATCCCAGAGGCTGTGGCTGAGACCACCTCTGGGAGACCTATCTCCACCTGACACCCAACTCCTCGCTCTTTTACTCAAGCAAATATTTTCTGTTTACACAGACACTTCCTTATCAGAGACAGCTCCTCCTTTGACCCAGTGGTTCCATAAGTCTTCCTGCAGGATCATTCATTCCGTGTCCTGGGAATACAGAATAAGGGGTGCTGTTCAGCCACTTAGGGTCTTGTGTCTGATGGCAGAAGCCATCAAGCAGGCGGGGGATGAATTATAATTGTAATAATGCTATGTTCTAATCTCCTTTGCACCCTCATCCTCCACTCTGTAGTCTTTAAATGTGGGGCTTCTTAAAACCCCAATCTGGAGCCTCCCTGGTCCTCCCCTTTTTCCCCAGGGAGCCCATCCAAGCCCACGTCAGTTTCCATTTATTCTACGAAGATCCCTAAGCTTCTCTCTGCAGGCCAGACCTTTCCTCTGAGCCTCAAACCCCCAAAATTTAACATGGTGCGCACAGTAGGATGTCCCTAAGGCACCTCTACCCATTTGAGATAAACCTTTGCTTTTCACCCCCAAACTGGGTCTTTGCAGCGTTCCTGTCTCTGTGAATGAGCTCTTTCCATTCTGAAGGCCAAGACAGAGTAGCTTATGGCCCCCACTGCACATTCAATCCAGTCCTGTGTCCCAGCACCACCCTGACCAGGACAAGAGGCAATCCTGCCCTGGCCCCGAATGTTAAAGGGCTCCAGTCTGCTGCTCCTTGGACCTTCCTGTCTACCCAGTGCCTGGAGTCCATGGGGCCAGGAGACACCAACCCCCATAGATCAAGAAAGCTCTGCGGACCCTGAAATTCCCAGCTCAAATGTTCCTCAGCCGCCTGCAGCCCCTGCACGTGTTCATTCCCCTGAGCGCAACTGCACGACAGGTGTGAGCACCTGAGCCCCCAAGTGCAGCCAAGAGAAAGCTATGTGCAAGGGCCATGGGCGGAGCTGGGCCTGAAGCCTGGGATGTTCACACATGTGCCAGTGAGGCCGTTCGTGGGTTAGGACAGAGCTGAAGGCAGCAAGAGTGGGGGCTCTTCGGGGGCCAGAAGCTGAGAATCCTCAGCTGTGCTCTAGGCGTGAGAGTCAGAGGACAGAACACACTTCATTTAACACTTTGTTCGCTTGGTGGAGAACTTTCAACAATTCAGACATGTGGCCCCTCGGCCTGGTTAGTGTAGCCTCCTCTTGAGTCCAGAAGCATCACCATAGGTCTGGTCACCAAGTCTGGCAGCTCTTCCATCCTGAGCCTCCCTGCCTGTGATTCTGTCCCCTGAGCCAGTGCCTGGACCCCAGTCAAGGTCACTCCCATCTGGTCATGACAGCAGTCACCCTGTCTCCAGAGGGCTCAGGAGGGTCTCCAGACACCCATAAGACCCTAGCCCCAGCCAGGGTGTCTTGACACAGTCTAGAGAGAGAATTCCGGGACAAGTGGTAATGGTGTGAAAGGCACCATTTTGCTTTTATTGCAAAGAGAAAGGGGCACTGGAGAGAGAGCTTGGACTTGTGTGGGAGAACAAGTCACACACAGTGAAGTTTGTGTTTCTGATTTTGTGGGCTTCTCTTTAATTAGGGGGTGGAATAATCATTAAATATTTTAGAAAACAGAGGGGATTTCAGGGACCTCCTGATTACCACCCTTTTTATCCCTCATTTGTGTTTGCTTGGAAGTGTCCTGGACGTGTCACCCTGACAGGGCTTTCAGCTGTTTTCTCTCCCTTATTTGGGTTTTCTATTATCCTGAGGTTCCTTTGCCTGGTACTTGTTTTAGCCGTGGTGTGGGTTTTTCCATCCTCCCACGACCACCGAGTGCTATTCCTATCTCAAGCCTGGGCCTCTTGGACCCCTTCTTCACTTGCAGTGGGATGTCTGGAAAACACACCCCTGGCCTTACTTTCAGGGTGGAAATGAGCCTGGCCCCTCCAGCTCCGTCCTGCAGCCTCTGCTGCTCCAGGCCCTCCAGCCGCCTCTGCCCTGACTGGGCTCCTCCTAGTTCCTCCAGCTTGGTGCTGCAGGACTGTTGCACACGCTGTCCTGGGGCCTGGAAATCTCTCTCCTTGCACCACTCCCTGATGCCTGCATGGTCTGCCCCACTCAGCCCATCACGGGTGTCTCCCCCAGCCCCAGGCTTGGTCACATTCCTCTGTTACAAGCTCACCAGCCCGTGCACACGTTGCCCTGCCTCCTCTACTCTAGGCTTCATGGGGCGGAGCAGTCTCTGCCCCTTCCCCCACCATGCAGAGGCTCTCCACGACCCACCCTTGCCCACCTCTCCTGGCCAGCCTCTGCTACCCTCACTGTCTCTGCTGCAGCCACCCTGACCCTCCTTGCTGTCTTCCTCAACCCACCGCCCTCCTCCCCAGGCCCCCTGCACTGCTGCTGCCTCTTCCTGGGGGGCTGTGTCATCCCTCTGCCCTCACTGCTTCCAGTTTCTTATTACCTCCTCACAGCTGCCCTCCTGGGTGACCCATCTAAGACAGCACTGGTCCCCTCCTGCTGGCCGCCACCCTTCTGGGAGCCACTCAATAGTTTAGGGGTTACCTCTCTACTGACGCTCACCCTAAAATGCATGGTACTATTAACTTGAGTCAATATTTTGGTTACTCAAGGGTGAGCCCCACTTAAGAGTCCCTCCAGAGCGCCCCCCACAGTGCCTCCTGAGAAGTACAAGCAAATGCCGCTAAAAATCAGAGGTTCTCTGCACACGGCACCTTTAGTACATCAGTAATCTTTTTATGGCATCCCTAGACCAAGGAAACGTCCAGCGGTTTCATTTATTCAGCAGTTAGGATCCAATAATTTAAAAAATATTGATGGAAAAATAGTCTAGCAGTTTCTCAAAAAGTTAAATATAGAATTAGCCTATGGAATTGCAAACAGGCATTCACACATAAACTTGTACATTCATGGCAGCAGTATTCACAATAGCAACAGGTGGAAACCACCCAAATGTCCATCCACAGATGCATGGATAGACAAAATGCAGTCTCAGCATGCTGCGAAAATTAACTGGATCCCTAAGGGAAGTTCTGATACATGCTGTAATGTGGATGAAACTTAAATAAGTTCATATGTATGATACAGTCGTATGATACATTTCTATCCAACATTGTATATGGATATTAGGTATATATACATTCATACGGTTCATACATATCAAATATCCAGAATAGGCAAATCCACAGAGGCAGAAAGTAGATGGGTGGTTCCAGGAGCTGAGGACCATAGGGAATGGGGAGTTAAGGGGTTGGAGTGTCCTTTCCGGTAATGACAATGTTTTAAAATTGGATGGTGGTGATGATGGTTGCACATCATTGTGAATGCACTGCACTAAACGAATGGTACATTTTTATTTATTTTTAGAGACGGAGATCTTGTTATGCTGCCTAGGCTGGCCTTGAACTCTTTGGGCTCGAGCAACCCTCTTTGCCTCAGCTTCCCAGGGAGCTACAGGTACACACCGCCCTACCCAGTTGAACTGTACATTTTTAGATGGTTAGTTTTATGTGATGTGAATTTTATCTCAACTGTTTTAAAAAAGTTACATCTTAACAACTTGGTAGCTTTTTAAAAAATGACCTGCATAAATTAAAAGAAAAAATGTTTTATCTCATTCTTAATAACAGTTACATACTTATGGGATGGTTTCCCCTGTTCGGCACTATACAACTTCTCAAGCCTGGACATTTCCTGTTCTACGCTAATTTTCACTTACTGCTTTTGTCACAGCAACCTCCAAAACCCAACTTTGCAAAGATAATGGCATTGCCAGAAGAAATGGGGTGCAATCTAATATTGAAAGTGTAAGTTGCCTGGAGTGAGCAGTTCACATAGTTTCTCATAGACTTTATGGGCTCCCCCCAAAATTTAAAATATCCTGCTGTACCTGCAGGAGTTCCCTGTGCTGCCCCACAGCGCCACAGCATCCAGTCTGAGAACTGTAGTGATATGTATATGCTGGATTAAATTAATTATAAAGTTAATTCTTAAATACGTCCTTAAGATGTCTATCCATTGTTTCTTCTCCCTCTCTTTTTGTTTTGTGATCAACCTTACCTTTCAAATAATTTTGTAAATATGGGCCAATTCCTTCCCCAAAACACCCACTTCTGGAAGAAATATTACACACCCTGGAGAATTTCTTTGCACTTACTGACTCCCTCTCTCAACAGAGGTGGATGGGAGTAGGATACCTGCCAGCTGTTTGCATCAGCAGACAGTCAGAGCTCATGGAAAAAATTAGCCCAGAGGTTTTTAAACCACAACACAAGCAAAAGGCACCTGGTCCTGTTGCTCTGAAGACAGAAGAAAGAGGCATAAGACCAGCTCCAGGCGCCACCCTTAAGAAATGTTACAATGCTGGATGGGAAGAGTAAACCCTGAACGTCTCTTCTTAATACTTTACAGACTTTAAGTGTATTTTAGGGTGACAAAGCATATCAATGAAAAATGAAACTCTACAACCCTGAAAACCAGCCTGAATTATTTTGAGAGACAGAGAGTGACTGCGAGGAGAAGTGTCGGATTTTCTGGGCTGGCCATCTCCAGTGTCACTGACCCGGATCTACCCCTGCGTGTTTGTTTACAGGAAAGGAGTTGAGGAGGAGGATGTATGTCTGAGAGGCTGAAAATAATCCAGGGCAGGTGGAACGAGGAGAAGCATTTACTCCTCACACTCATGCAGGCATCCTGAAAAGCCGCTTTTCTTTCCAAGGTGGGCACAGACCTTGAGCTTGGAGTGGAGCCAGAGAAAGTTGTCCGCTCTGGGACATCGGATGGAGATCTGATCTTGGCTCATGAGCGGTGGCTTTGGGAGAAAGGCAGAGGCTGGACCCATCTTCTGTCTGGTGGGGAGGCCCAGCAAAGGGCTCAGAAACACAGTCACAGGCCTCTTGCAGTAGCTGGATGCAAATTTCAGGAGGTTGCCTGAAAGCAGAATTGACTTCAAAGAATAGGGCAGCAGAGCCCGGCCACAGAGTGGTCCCAGGAGCCAGGAAGTGCCACACAGCCCCTGGCTTATTTTTACTCGATATGCCACGGAAGGCCTGACCTGCTAAAAATGCCCTTTAAGAATGGCTGGCCTGCCTTCTCTCAGAGGGTTCATGCTGGGGAGAGGGTTCCTGCATGCCTCTAAGCTCCAAATGACAACCCTTGCATAGAAAGGCCAGTTACAGCCGATGGGCAGTGCTGGGTGCAGCCCAGCCCATTAGCTCATTCTTGAGCCTCAGGGGGACACAGCAGCACTAATGGATGCACAAATGGCCAGAATGTTTCGCCAACTCCTTGAGGGTGGCAGTGGACATTTGGTCAAGGGTCTTCTTGAGGCTGAGAGTTGACTGTGGGCTCATCACAGCTATTTTGAGGGTCTTGACAGCCCAGCTAGCAAAAAATTCTGCAGGGATGAGAGGACAGGGCAAAGGAAAATGGCATTATCAAGTGGACAGCCAAAAAGTCCAAGATGCCCCCAGGTCCCGGGGAACGGCTGGGGAGGAACTCGGGCTGGATTGCCCACAGGACCCGGTGAAACCCACAGCCACGGGCTGACTTGTGCCCACTCAGAAACGCATATTAAAATCCTAACCCTCAGTACTTTGGAATATGACCTCATTTGGAAATAGGGACTTTGAAGATGATCAATTTAAGATGAAGTCATGGGACTGGGCGTGGTGGCTAACGCCTGTAATCCCAGCACTTTGGGAGGCCGAGGCAGGTGAATCACAAGGTCAGGAGATGGAGACCATTCTGGCTAACATGGTGAAACCCCGTCTCTACTAAAAATACAAAAAAAAAAAAAAAATTATCCAGGCATGGTGGCAGGTGCCTGTAGTCCCAGCTACTGAGGAGGCTGAGGCAGGAGAATGGCATGAACCCTGTAGGCAGAGCTTGCAGTGAGCCGAGATGGTGCCACTGCACTCCAGCCTGGGAGACAGAGCAAGACTCTGTCTCGAAAGAAAGAAAGAGAGAGCAAGAGGGAGGGAGGGAGGGAGGGAGGAAGGGAGGGA
>NW_016816762.1:235724-287342 GCF_001698545.2 Rhinopithecus bieti
GGAAGGGAGGGAGGGAGGGAGGGAGGGAGTCATTAGGGTAGACCCTAAAGCAACAGAACTAGTGTCCTTATGAAAAGGGGAAGTCTGCCATCCTGGCTAATATGGTGAAACCCCATCTCTACTAAAAATACAAAAAATTAGCCAGGCGTAGTGGTGGGCACCTGTAGTCCCAGCTACTTGGGAGGCTGAGGCAGGAGAATGGCGTGAACCCGGGAGGCGGAGCTTGTAGTGAGCTGAGGTCGTGCCACTGCACTCCAGCCTGGGCGACAGAGCGAGACTCCGTCTCAATAAAAAATAAAAATAAAAGTAAAAAGGGGGAGTCTGGACACAGACACACACTTGCACTATGGGAAGCGAATGGGAAACACTGGGAAGATACCACATGACTGCAGAGACACAGCTGCATTCCAAGTGAGGCCTGGGGCACCAGAAACTGGGGAGAGGGTTCCTGCACGGTCCCTAAGCTCCAAATGACAACCCAGGCGTAGGAAGGGCCTACACTGTGGGGTTCAAACCTATCCTGGAGTCTGGTCCAGGGCCAGTTACAGCTAATGGGCAGTGCTGTGTGCAACCCAGCCCATAAACTCATTCTTGAGCCCCAGAGGGACAGAGCAGCTCTAATGGGTGCAAACATAGCTAGAATATTTCACCAACTCCTCGGGTGGGTGGGTGCGTGGGGGGCATTGGACATTTTGGGCAAGGGTCTTCTTGAGGCTGAGAGAGGCCAGGAAGGAGCCTCTCCTAGAGTTGTCAGGGAGCGGGTCCCTGCTGACACCTTCCTCCACTTTGGACTTCTGGCCTCTAGAGCTGTGCGAGACTAAATGCCTGTGGTTTTAAGCCACCTGGTTTGTGTCACTTTGCGGTGGCAGCCACAGAACCTAATACACCCAACTAGATAAGTATCTTTATCACAATTACAGAAATCTTTATTTTATCCAAAAACAAAAGACACCGAACTTCTGTGTACATTCCAGGCCTGCTGATTATAGCTGGTCCATAAGCTCGTGTCAGGGTCTATAGTGGTTAATTTTTGTGTCCCTTTGACTGAGCCACGGGGTATTTGATCAAACATTATTCCAGGTGTTTCTGTGAGGCTGCTTTTAGATGAGTTTAACATGTAAATCAATAGACGAGTCAAGCAAATCGTCCTCCCCAATGCAGGTGGGTCTCGTCCATGCAGCTGGAGGCCTGAAAAGAAGGAAAAGCTGATGATCTTCATGTAAAAGAGAACCCCTCCTACCCGACGGCCTTCCAACTGGAACACTGGCTTTAACTGAACAGTCAGCTCTCCCTGGGCTCAGGCTTTGGGATTCAGAAGCACACACTGGCTGTCCTAGGGCTCCAGCTTGTGGACTACCCTGCAGATAGACTGTGGGACTCGTCAGCCACCATCGTCCTGTGAGCCAGTTTTACACAGACACACACACACACAGTCACACTCTCATGCTCACACACACACTCACACACAGTCACATACAGTCACACACATATGCACACACACACTGACACACAGACTATTACATACATTCTTACACACTCATTCACACACTCACATATGCGCGCACACGCGCACACACACACAATTGGTTCTGTTTCTCTGGATAACCCTGATGAATTCAGGATCTTAAATGTTACCTATTTCACTGTAATGCTGTTTTCTAGCCCCAGGCTAGTCCTTTTGTCAGCAAAACTGGCAGGCACTGCCTTTTTCTTTTCTTTTTTTTTTTTTTTGCAGACGTGTTTTTTTGTTTTGTTTTGTTTTCATTTTTAAAAAAGCATTTCTAAACCAGGGCAGTGAAGCCTGATGGTACTGTTCACGGTCAGTGAAATGAGCATTCGAGGATGGGACTCGGCCTGTCTGGACAGGTCCCCAGACAAAAACGCAGAGAATCAAGAACCCAGGCGCTCCCTGGGCTGTGGGACAAGAATCTCACCGCTGGCGGTGGGGCTGCCCTGCGGGTTCGAGGCCTGGCTCTTCCTGCCCCACTGCCTGCTGTGTAGCTCAGTGGCCAGGCCGTCTGCGCCCACCTCCGGGGGGCACGCCCAGCCCAGGGTGGGAGTCCAGCTTGTCCCTTGGGGACCAGCGGGGCCTCTTATCTCGCTCCAGATCCGACATCGCCAGCCAAGACCTTCCTCCTGGAGCCCTCTGGCCGGACAAGAACGCTCCTCGGGGCGCCTCCTGCCATCTGTGGGCCGCATTGGGAACTGCGGCCAGACTGCTTAGGAATCAGGACTTCCCAGCTCCCAGCCTGCGGTCATTGATGCCCTCACCACACACTCTGGGCCGCCCGCCTGGCTGCGGGCACTGCTGTAGGCACTCGCGGCCTGGCCTGGCTTCTGCCCTGCCCGCCTCTCAGCCCATGCTCAGTAGAAGCCCAGGGACCCAGCCTTAGGGAAACAGAGGCAGCATGGTGCGGGGACCCGGCCTGCCCTCCAGGGACTCGGGAAATAGGAGTTGTTGAACATTCTGAAGCATTCCTGTTCCATTTATTCTGCGATTTTCTTCAGAAACACACTGCTCGCACGACTCAGCTTATCAGCTTATCCTTCACCCACAGGTAGGCTCTTCTTTCCAATCAATTTTATCTTTGTTTTTTGTCTAGGAAAATTTTAGGGATTTTGTTTGTTTTTTGTTTTGTTTTGGGGTTTTTTGGTTGTTTTGTGTGGGGTTTTTTGGCGGGAAGGTTGTCTTGGTTTGGTTTTTGTTTGATTTTTTAATTTTAGGAATTTTTAAAAAGCCAGCAGTCCTTAATCTTCTGACTGTTGTGTGTGACTGTCGTATAATATTAAGCAACACATTCCCGTCATCCACAACTAACCACCATTAATATTGTGTCATAATGTTTATTTTTTGTTTTTAACTCAATTTTGCTTTGGGGAAGTATCCATGAAGATACAGTATAGCTGTGAGATATTTCCTATACCTGCTATGTAACACCTCTTCAGGTAAAACACACAGCACGTGGTTTATCCACGCCCCCCACCCCCACCACCACCTTGCATATTAGTGGTTTCCGGTGTTAAAGGGACAGCCCCCTCCACATGCATTTCTCCAGGTACTGAGGCAGGAGAATAGGGTCTGGAAGCAGGGAACCTAAGGCTGGTCACCCCGACTTCCTAGAACTAAATTGAAAGGAAAACCCTAACTTTCCACCCCTAAGTAACCATAGGACCAGAGGCTACTCCATTGCTAAACCCCCCATCTTTTCTTTGAGGCAAATGGTAAATTGGCTGCCGCAACCAATCAGACTGATTGTGGGTGGAGTCTTCAATTGCAACTTTGTAACTTCTCTCCAGCCTCTGAATGCTTGCTGTCCACCACGAATCAGACTGATTGGGGGCTGAGTCTTCGCTTGCATAAAAGTATAACTTTGTAGCTTCACCCTAGCCTCTGACTGGTTGCTTTAAGCACCTTCATTTACATGAGGTGAGCATGAAGCGGCCAATGGGAAATTTCTAGGGGATATTTGGACCCAAGAAGATCCTGTATCCAGGCCCTTGAGCCGCTGCTCGGGTCCGCTTCCATACTGTGGAGTGTACTTTGGTTTTCAATAAATCCCCGCTTTTGTTCTTTTGTTGCTTTGCTGGCGTTTTGTCCAATTCCTTGTTCAAAATGCCAAGAACCTGGACAAGTTGCAGTTATGACCCTCGACTGGTGATGGTAGCACTGGCTCCTAACAGCTTGGCTGCAATAAGCCTAGGCTTCGAGGGAGAGCCTCTGCACCTGCGGCTGTGCTGCTTGTGGTCTCTCAGACAAGGACGCATAAAAAGGGCTGCCTTTTTCAAACAGCAAGGGAAGGAAAACACAGTGATAAATCCAAATGTTACTTCAATTGAGATCTTATCATATACATCATATATACAACCATTTAAAAAGTGAAAACAAATATAATAAAATCAAATTATATTCAATAAAAAGAGCAAGGTGCAGGCATTTACATAATGAGACCCACTTCTGTTAACATATTATATAGTCTGTAAAAGCAAAAGATGTGAAGCACCCCACGTCCCCATGGATGGACGATAGTTGAATTATTACCACTCATGCATAGGAAAGACCACAGTGCAACTGTGAAAATGGGAGCAGGACTGTGTCCACACGTGCCTCTGGAGTGATTGCACAGACTACTCAGAACAGAGCAAGGTGGAGGAAATCTTCCATTTCTCCAGTACAGGCAGGAAACAGAGACCCATCTGTCTGTCTATTTACTCTCTTTATTCCCATTCATCTATTATCTATCTACGTTTCTACCATTCATCATCTATGGTACTACCTATCTACCTGCCTACCTGTTATCTATCATCTTTCTACCATCAATCAACCTATCTCTCCCTATCTGCTTACATTTCAAAAATAAACAGTGTGAGCACAGTCCACAGTGTGTGTCCAAGGATACCTACAGGGAGGGGGCTGGAAGGCTCTGGGGGAAGGCACAAGTCCTTGTTGCACATGCCCTGTTTTCTAGATTTGACTATGAAACCATGCAAATATTTCACATCCTTATAAAACAGAATTAACTTTAAAAAGCAATTTCTAAATACCAAAAATAAAATAAGACAAATGAACCAAATGTGTATGCATTTGGTAGCCTTATCCGCCAGAGGGGAGCTATTCCAATTGACTTTAAAACATAAGAATGTAAAAGTACTGAGAGGTGACAACGTGCTAGCACCCCTCACTTTCAGTGCCTCCTCGGCCTCGGTGTCCACTCTGGGGGCGCTTGAGGAGCCCTTCAGCCCGCCACGCGTTGGAGCCCCTCTCTGGGCTGGCTGAGGCCGAAGGTGCCTTGCTCTGCTTGTGGGGAGGTGTGGAGGGAGAGGCGCGGGTGGGAACCAGGGCTGCGCATGGCGCTCGCGGGCCAGTGCGTGTTCCGGGCGCTGGCGCGGGCCCAGGTCCCGCACATGGAGCGGCCGATTGGCGCAGCCGGCCCAGGGCAGTGAAGGGCTTAGCACCCGGGCCAGCAGCTGCGGAGGTTGGGCCGGGTCCCCCCAGCAGTGCCGGCCCGCCTGCGCTGCACTCAAATTCTCGCTGGGCCTTAGCTGCCTCCCTGCGGGGCAGGGCTCGGGACCTGCAACCCGCCATGTCTGAGCTCCCCTCCTGTGGTGGGCTCCCGCGCCAGCCTCCCCAACGGGCGCCCCCCTCTGCTCCGTGGCTCCCGGTCCCATCGACAGCCCAAGAGCTGAGGAGCGCTGGCGCTGCTCGGGACTGGCAGGCAGCTAGGCCTGCAGCCCCGGTGCAGAAGCCACTCCGTGAAGCCAGTTGGTCTCCTGAACTGGATGGGGACTTGGAGAACTTTTATATCTAGTGGGAGGCTCCTATGTGCACCAATCAGCACTCTGTATCTAGCTAGTGGGGACTTGGAGAACTTTTCCGTCTAGCAGTCTGTGTCTAGCTCAAGGATTGTAAATGCACCAATTGGCACTCTGTGTCTAGCTCAGGGTTTGTAAATACACCAATCAGCACTCTGTGTCTAGCTCAGGGTTTGTGAATACACCAATTGGTACTCTGTATCTAGCTAACCTAGTGGAGACTTGAAAGACTAGCACTCTGTGACTGTGTGTCTAGCTCAAGGATTGTGAACGCACCAATCAGCACTCTGTCAAAACGGACCAATCAACGCTCTGTAAAATAGACCAATCAGCGCTCTGTAAAATGGACCAATCAGCAGGATGTGGGTGGGGCCAGATAAGGGAATAAAAGCAGGCTGCCCCAGGTAGCCAGCAGAAACTTGCTTGTCTTTTTTCAGTGTGTGGCGGTTTGTTTTTCTCACTCTGGGCTCGTGGTGCGTTGTATGAGCTGTAAGAGTTTTCTCAAAGGTGTGCAGCTTCACTCGTGAAGCTAGAATAGACCACAAACCCACCAGGAAGAATCAGCAGCTACAGACGTACTGCCTTTAAGAGCTGTAGCACTGACAACGGAGGTCTGTGGTTGCTTTTCTAACGGCGAGACCACTTCAAACCCACTGGAAGGAAGAAACTCCGGACATATCTGAACACACCGTTTTTAAGAACAGTAACACTGGGAGGGTCCTTTGCTTCATTTTTGAAGTCAGTGAGACCAAGAACCTAATTCCGGACACATTTTGGCAACCACGAAGGGACCATCGGATATCACCACGCGGTGAGGCACTAGTGGTGGGGAGTACACTAAAGGCAAACAAATAAAAGGCCTGGGGGGGGGTGGGGGGGTGCGGAGGAAGGCAGGCAGACGTCTTAATTCCTTTCCTACAAGCACCTTATTGACTGAGTGTTGGTGTTATACCGAGACTGACCTGTGTGTGTTGAAGGATAAAGGAAATGTGATGCGGAATTTTTTGGCTGTGTGGGAAAGGATGGAGATTTTTGGCATGAGAGAAGAAAAGTTGAGGTGTAATTTAAAAGAAAAATATTGGCCAGGCACAGTGGCTCATGTCTGTAATCCCAGCACTTTGGGAAGTGGGAGGATCACTCAAGCCCAGGAGTTCAAGACTGCCTGAATAACAGTGAGACCCCGTCTTCCCACGTAACAAAATTAGCAAATGTAGTGTCATGCAGTTGTGATCCTGGATATTTTGGAGGCTGAGGTGGGAGGACTGTTGGAGTCCCGGAGTTTGAGGCTGCAGTCAACCGTGATCACAACACTGCACTCCAGCCTGTGCAACAAAGGGAAACCTTGTCTCAGAATTAAATCATAAAGAGACAAAGAAAATATTAGCACAAAGTAAAATCAATAAAAATAGATAATGCAAGCATTTTATTAGACTCTTTATCATAATGTAAATACATATTTGGGGGACTTGTTCCTCCAAACAGCAATGCTCTTTCCTACACTTTATGCCAACTAATTTTACATAAATGGGAAACTTATTTCTGCCAAAGTGAGCTGCACTATGTTTATTGGGGTGAACCTTTAGGGAGACAGCCATTCTGAGAATGAAAGGGGAGATACATTATTCAAAGTTTACCTACAGTTTTAAAAAATGCCTATTTCCTCCCTGTTTTCTCCCACCCTCTAAGCTTATTGGTTACTTCTGTCCATTAGCAATTGACAGATTTTCATGACTTAATTATTTTTGCTACCAATTTTAAAGGTCAGCAAATACTATAACAATGTATCATTTTAGAAGGGTATAGAGTTGCAGTTACATAGGATGACTGAGTCTAGAGATCCAGTGCAGAGCCTAAGGGGTGTAGTTAAGAATTCTGTACCGTACCCTGGAAGTTTACCAAGAGAGATTTCAAGTGCTGTCACCACAAAACATAAAAGGCAGCTGTGGGGAGGTGGACATGTTCATTTGCTTGACCATAGTAACTTTGCTGTGAGTATCTCTATCAACGCGTCATGTTACACAACGTAAATATATACTTTTTTTTTTTTTTGAAAAGGAGTCTTGCTCTTGTCACCCAGGCTGCAGTGCAGTGGCATGATCTTGGCTCACTGCAACCTCCGCCTCCTAGGTTCAAGCAGTTCTCCTGCCTCAGCCTCCCACATAGCTGGGATTACGGGTACCAACCACCACGACCAGCTAATTTTTGGATTTTTAGTAGAGACGGTTTCACCATGTTGGCCAGGCTGGTCTCAAACTCCTGACCTGATGATCCACCCGCCTCGGCCTCACAAAGTGCTGGGATTACAGGTGTGAGCCACCATGCCTGGCCACCATTTTTACTTTTAAAATGATAAAATACAGTGCTGACCCAAGAAGAGAATTGAGATGATCATGCAAATAATTATGCATACTATATTTGGGAAAAGTAAAAGTTATGAAACAATAGCAGGTCCAAGTTATATATGTAACTGTGTAAAATACATTCTTTAAAAATCAGGGTTTCTGCTTTCAGCAACCTGCACGTGTTCTGACTTGTGATCTCAAGGTCTGGGAGACGTGTGGTGAAATCACACCCACCAACCCAAGCAGAGGGGTCACTGGACGTCCTGTGCGCTGCAGGAAACTTGGATGAAAGGTACCTTAACGTAACCTTTACATTAGAGTCAAACATGCCTTTATGACTACTCATCTGAATTGTAATTTAAAGGTTAAGCAAAGTATGGCATTTAAATACTCGTTTTTAATTTGTTAAAAGAAATGTCAATATTAAGACTGTGGCTCAAGTCTAAGACCTATCTGGTGGGAAACAGGACTAGATCAAAGGTCTGACCGTAAAATACACGAAAATTTTTATTTTTATTTTTTGAGACAGAGTCTCTGTTGCTCAGGCTGGAGTGCAGTGCTGTGGTGTGATCTTGTCTCATTGCAACCTCCACCCCCTGGATTCAAGCAATTCTCCTGCCTCAGCCTCCCTGGTAACTGGGATCACAGGCATGTGCCACCACGCCCAGCTAATTTTTCTGTATTTTAGTAGAGATGGGGTTTCAACATGTTGGCCAGGCTGGTCTCGAACTCCTGACCTCAGGTGATCCACCCACCTCGGCCTTCCAAAGTGCTGGGATTATAGGCATAAGCCACCGCACCTGGCCAAAATTTTAATTTTTTAAAATGTTATCCTTGGACTGCCTTTTCTCCTGTTTACTTTTCTTTACACTGTGTGTGTACATGCACATGTGTGCATGTGTGAGGATGCACTGGTCATGGGTGTGTTGAAGGTCAAATGAATGAGGGTCGTGACCAACTCGGCATACCACTGGAGGGTATATGAGCAAACAGCCAACTCACGAAGGCAGGTTGTTGGCAGACTGACAAACTGTGTCTGCCGCCAGAAGGATTGCTGAGGGCAGTCTTGCCGCGGGTGCAGTGTTTCGTGTGATTATAGCCACATCTGAAGCTTGTTGTATAAAGAAAGCAATTATGTGAACCTGTGATAAATCAAGCAGCTGACCAGTCATTATATCTGGCTCCCTGTTGATTCTACCTAGTAAATGTGAAGGCCTTTAGAGGCTAGGGCCCTTGCTCACTAGAAGAAAGGAGCCCCCTGACCCCTTCTTTAAAACAGATCTTTTTGTCTTTGTCTTCATTTTTGCGTTCATCCCCCTTCGTTCAGTCCCGTAGTAACTGTCACAGGTGTGCATGCACAAGTGTGTGTGTGTGCGCACATGAGACAACCGGAGAAGCTCTACACTCAGCTACATCAGGAGCAGCCCAAGACCTGCAGAACATTCCAGCATGACTCATGTCTCCCTGTCCTGCTCCCTAGCTTCCAGAACACTGCCAGCCAGATGGATCTTATGTAACACCATCCCCCATGCAGAGGACCTGCAGGTTCTACACACTGGCATTTGGGGGCCCCTTAGGAAAGTGACCAGTGAGGCTGACAGGTCCACAAGCCCTACCCATACCCCAAGAACCTTCAGGCTTATAGATATTTGAGGAAACCTCCAGTACAAGAGGCAGGAAAGAAAAGAAACAGACAGTCCAGAGATTGGCAGCAGAGGAAGAGCTTCAGATCTTCAGAGAAAGATGTGTCACCCATGAAACTAGAACAGAGGAGGGGACAAGAAGGACCAGATAATCAGAACGCTTAGAAATTAAAACATGAAGGCCAAGACATTAAAGAGTCAAGATCGTCCAGAAATTACCACAGAAGGGGCAGGGCATGGTGGCTCTTGCCTGTAATCCCAGCACTTTCAGAGGCTGAGGCAGATGGATCACTTGAGGTCAGGCGTCTGAGACCAGCCTGGACAACACGGTGAAGACCCATCTCTACTTAAAAAAAAAAAAAAAAAAAAAAGCCAGACGAGGTGGCAGGTGCCTGTAATCCCAGCTACTTGGGAGACTGAGGCAAGAGAATCACTTGAACCTGGGAGGCAAAGGTTGCAGTGAGCTGAGATGGCGCCATTGCACTCCAGCCTGGGCAACAAAAGGGAACCTGTCTCAGTAACAATAGAAAAAGAAAAACAAAATCACTGCAGCGCTACATCTGCAGCAGGCACTGAAAGCCTCCTGTCCTGGAAGACTCTCCTCCTGCTTCCTGGACAGTCCCACTCTGCCTTTGTCTCCCTTCTCCCCTCTTAGAATCCCCACTAGCCGGACGCCTCTGCTAACTGAAGCTAGTGTGAACTTATTGTAAGTCTTTTGTGGATATGTTTTCATTTATCTTAGGTTGGTGCAAAAGTAATTGCATTTTTTGCGGCAAATTTCTGAGTTAAGCTTACATCTCCCGTACAATTTTAGCAGTTGCACTACTGGATATATATATTGGTACCAATCTAATTGTAGGGGAGATGTAGGCTTAACTTAGAAAAATGCTGCACAGTCTCCTAGGGGCTTGAAACATTTTGATCTCCCACTAATGCTTGATTAAATTAACAAACTTAAATTTTTTTTAGAGTAGCTTTAGATTCACAGAAACATTTGGCAGAAAGCAGAGTTCTCACCCACCCTCTCTGCTCCTGCATCCCCGCCAGATCTGTGTTAATGTGCATTCATTACAGCTGATGAACCAAAATGGATACATTATTAACTAATAATTTAAAATTGACATTTAGGGCTGGGCACAGTGGCTCACACCTGTAATCCCCAGCACTTTGGGAGGCCAAGGTGGATGGATCATGAGGTCAGGAGTTCGAGACCAGCCTGGCCAACATGGTGAAACCCTGTCTCTACTAAAAATACAAAAATTAGCTGGTAATAGTGCTGTGCACCTGTCATCCCAGTTACTCAGGAGGCTGAGGCAGGAGAATAGCTTGAACCCAGGAGGCAGAGGTGGGATTACAGGCCCGCACCACCACACCCGGCTAATTTTTGTATTTTTGGTAGAGATGGGGTTTCGCCACATTGGCCAGTCTGGTCTCGAACTCCTGACCTCAGGTGATCCACCCGCCTCGACCTCCCAAAATGCTGGGATTACAGGCGTGAGCCACCACGCCCAACCTAACTAAACATTTTAAATATGTGAATGATTAAAACCAAAAACTCACATTTGCCCACATTTTCAGATACATTTTCTTAGTGCATTTTCTGTGGAAATAATTTTTGTCTGTGACTAGTTAGTATGCACATCCAACTCCCCAGCATGCAGAGCAGGGCGGAAGTGTCTGCATGAGGAGGAGGGAGCACACCACCTCTGGGTAGATATTGACAGGGCTGGCTCCCGGTGAGGGCAGCGGTGGTGTGGATGTCATTCCCTAAGGGACATGATGCACCCTGGGTTTCCAGTTCAAGAAGAGATGCCCTGCCTTTTATGCCAAAAGAGTCTAGAAGCTCTGCTTGGAGGTTCTTTTGAATCTAGTACATTAAAAAGTACACATTTATTTTTCTTCAAGACAGTAAAAAAAACCATATTATAGCTCAGTTTGCAACTCCAACCACGTATATATTTTAAGGCTTACTACCCAGATTTAAGGATAAATGTTTCCTGATTTACAGCCAGCCTCCATTATTTTTGTCTGCCTATTTTCTGATCTGTCCTTGACTGTTACCTGTTATCACAGAAATCAAAATTGAAGGCCCACCCATCTCAGAGATGGGACGTTTGCACAAACCTTGTTGCACAATGGACAGAGGGATGGCTAACTAAAAAGAAATCAGAAGTCTAAAACAGTATAATTTTCATCCCAGTATTTTAACTCTAATTTCCAAAATACAGTGAAACAAAAACCTCTGGGAGCAGCTGCCATGACAATTTTACTATTATCGTTACTTTTTAGGTGGGGGGTGGAGGAAGTCTCACAATGTTGACCACGTTGGTCTCAGACTCCTCAGCTCAAGCTCTTCTCGCTCTCCTTGGCCTCCCCAGGTGCTGGGACTGCAAGTAGAAGCCACCATGCCTGGCCAGGATGGGATTTTAATGAACCAAACATAATTTTCTAAAGAATAAAAACCACTAAGAAAAATGTCAGCATAGAAGTGTCTAGGCTTTCAATATGGTCTAGTCGAGTTCATAGTAACAGTTTCTAAAATAAGTTCAGATTTGATGTAACCACAATGATGAGATTAAAAGTATAAATTCCCCTGGGAAACTGAAAAAATCATCAAATAAAGCTTAAAGTTTATGGAGTCATATACTTAGAAAATAAAACCACAGAAATACACAACAATGAAGAGCTGTTTTATTTTTACTTTTACTTTTTTTTTGAGACCGAGTATCTCTCTGAAGCCCGGGCTGGAATGCAATGGCATGATGTTGGCTCACTGCAACCTCTCCCTTCTGAGTTCAAGCAATTCTCCTGCCTCAGCCTCCCAAGTAGCTGGGATTACAGGCACCTGCCACCATGCCCAGCTAATTTTTGTATTTTTAGTAGAGACAAGATTTCACTATGTTGGTCAGGCTGGTCTTGAACTCTTGACTATAGGTGATCCACTTTTCTCCGCCTCCCGAAGTGCTAGGATTACAGGTGTGAGCCACCGTGCCCAGCCTGAAGAGCTGTTTTATAGAGAAAACAAAAAGATGGAGTGTAAGACTGCATTACAATGAGTAGATTATTTATGTGCATTAGAAAAATAGAACCTAGACAGAGCAACTGGTAGTCCTTCCCATTCTCCTTTACTACACTTTTCCTTGAAAAGCACGGAAGGGTGCTATTTGTGAACAGTGTTCTTTGTACAGGATTTTTCAGGAAGCCAGCGCACGCCGTCCCATGATCTGTACATGGATTCATGTCAGCAATAATTTAAACATGTTACAATTTCCTTTTGTTAAGTCATGGAAAGCAGGCCAGGCACAGTGGGTCATGCCTGTAATCCCAGCACCTTGAGAGGCTGAGGTGGGCGGATCACTTGAGGTCGGGAGTTTGAGACCAGCCTGGCTAACATAGTGAAACCCATCTCTACTAAAAATAGAAAAATTAGCTAGGCGTGGTGGCACATGGGACTACAAATCCCAGCTACTCAAGAGACTGAGGCAGGAAAACCACTTGAACCCAGAAGGTGGAGTTTGCAGTGAGCCAAGATCGCGCCATCGCACCCCAGCTCGGGCGACAGTGCGAGACTCCGTCTCAAAAAGAAAAAGTCATGGAAAGCAGCTCAGGTGCTGCTTTGCTTTATCACTTTCAGGAAAGTGTGAAGCTTTTTAAAAGGTCCTCGTCTCAGTGATGTTCCGCAAACTTTATCATCAAAGACAGAACAACACTCAGTATACTCTAGAAAATCTCTATGTGCTTAAAGTCAGGTGTAATTGAAGTTAAGTGGGGGTCAGTTGCAGTGGTTCACACCTACGATCCCAGCACTTTGGGAGGCCAAGGTGGTAGGATTGCTTGAACCCAAGAATTCAAGACCAGCCTGGGCAACATAGTGAGACTCTGTCTCTACAAACAAAACAAAACAAAATAGCTGGCATGGTGGTGCACGCCTATAGTCTGAGTTACTTGGGAAGCTGAGGTGGGAGGATGGTTTGAACCTGGGAGGTCAAGGCTGCAGTGAGCTGTGATCACACCACTGCACTTCAGCCTGGGCCACAGAGGGAGATCCTGTCTCAAAAAAAAAAAAAAAAAAAATTGGTAAATGATTTGGGGTTTTAAAGTCACCAGTTTTCAATCACTCAGAGCGATTTCAGAGACTCTTCAAGGAGAATATGTGAAATAGTACTTAAAGCTTTTAAGGCTTTCAACCAATACTTGAAGTCTTGAAAGTTCATAGGAAAGTCAAAGAGGGGAGAAGTTGTCTGGAGGAAACAGTAACAACGCAGGCTGGTTGAGGGGTTAGTCTGGATTGAAGAAGTGAAAGGTTATTAGACATAAGGCTATCATTACCTCTACCTGATCTTTACAAGAACAGAACAGGAGGAAATAGCCTAAAGAATCTGACACAAGGACGTTTGTGGACAGGAATGCTGTTAGATGACTGCGTGAAGCTGGGAAATCTCTCCCACTTGCTTCATTAATAAGAAAATAAATCATGTCTGGGATAGTTTGGCCATGTTCTTGCTCTTGGCTTGAAACAGTGGTTGTCAAGTTGCCGCCGGGGGCTATAAAACTTGATTTGGTCCCGAGTTGAGGAAAAGGACGCTGGGCTCAGCTGTGAGTCACCAGAGCCAGGAGCAACTTGTCCACCAAACAGAATTTCTCACAGCAATTTGCATGGCAAACCAAAGCTGAGGTTAAGCCTTGTCGAGTCAGAAGTCTGACTCTGGCTGGTGAATAATCAGTTAAAATATTTCAGCTTTGACGCCACCTGACGGCAGGTGTGGGTTGGGGGTGGCTAATTACATCCAGAGTGGGACAAAGTTCTCCGGGCAGCCGTGTTTGTAGCCGTGAAAGCAAACATCAAAAACAGCAGTCAGGAGCCAGGAAAGCGACCGAGCATTTTGCTATTAGCTTTTTTTTTTTTTTTCTTTTAGGTGAAATATGGCTGTATTTAGTAGCTCTCTTACACTGTCTGTCCCTGTCTCTGTGGCTGCCTGCTCCGGTCACTCTCATGCACAACTGCATAGCTGGCTCTCCCTTGCCTTCAGGGTCAGCAGCTTAAATCTTTACCTCTGCGTACAAATAAGCCGAGTTGTGTTCTGGCTCCCCACTGTCCATCTTTAAAGATGGACAGTTTTGGCCCTCTTTCTCTTTCTCTCTCTCTCTCTCTGGGTGTGAGTATGCCTGTACAATGTCAGCAGGGCAATTGTATCTTTTACAGACAATAGTGGCCTAGAGCCAAGTGATGGCCTTCCCATGTTATGGCTACATAGCTGTGTTGACATTATACATAGAACTGTGTGCCTATGTTACAAACTCGCTGAGTCATGCAGGATGTTTACCTGATCCTATTCTTTGACCAAAGCACATCCATGTACCTTACAATGATTGTCACTGAACTGTAGTGCTCTTTGAGTCTAAACCATGCTCTCCACCCAGACTGTGACTATCAAGTTTACAGCTGCTGAAAGTCATTGCTCATCACCAGTATGGTTCCATGAGAGTTCTACAGGCCTTCATCTCAGCTCCTCTCCCTGGGCTTGCAGTGACTTTAAGATCCCTTCTATATCACCTAACAGTGAAGGGAGGCTAAGGAGTGCTTATTCTAGTCTTCTCTCTACCTGTTTATGTCATATCACTGACATCGCTTTGATGTAGCATTTTGCATTTGAGTGGGGCTATCCTGTGTTCTAGTTTCCAGAGTTCCGAATGGGGTATGTCACACAAGATTCCTCAATTTCTTTTATATACCTCCTCCCTGACATTTTATACCAGGTGTATGTCTTTGTTTTCCTTTATTTCTGTCTGCCTCTCCCTTCTGCAGTCTATGGGGCCTCAATGGGCAGGGTTTCCTGCTTTTAGTGTGGCAGGAACAGCTGTGTATCACAGCCCGCGCTATCTCTCCTCATATCCAGAGACTGAAGCTTGGCTCTTGATATGTTAATTGGAGCTTTAAGAATTTATAAAACAGGCCAGGTGGGGTGGCTCATGCCTATAATCCCAGCACTATGGGAGGTCTAGGCAGGAGGATCACTTGAGGCTGGGAATTTGTGACCAGCCTGGGTAACATAGCAAGACCTCATCTCTAAAAGACTTTTATTTTATTATTTTACTTTTTTGCTTTTTCTTCTACTTTTTTAAAAATTATACTTTAAGTTCTAGGGTATATGTACACAACGTGCAGGTTTGTTACATATGTATACTTGTGCCATGTTGGTGTGTTGCACCCATCAACTCGTCAGCACCCATCAACCCATCATTTACATCAGGTATAACTCCCAATGCCATCCCTCCCCTCTCCCCCTCCCCATAATAGACCATGGTGTGTGATGTTCCCCTTCCAGATCCAGAGTCCAAGTAGAATGCTCATCTGTTCGTTCCACCTATGAGGTGAAACACGCGGTGTTTGGTTTCTGTTACCTGCGGCAACAGTTTGCTGAGAATGATGGTTTCCAGCTGCATCCATGTCCCTGCAAAGGACATGAGCCTCATGTCGCTTTTCTTATGCTGCATAGTATATCCTGGTGTAGAGTCATATGTGCACATTTTCTTAATACCTAAAACCCATACAAACCCTTAGGAGAAAACCTAGGTATACCATTCAGGACAGTAGGCATGGGCAAGGACCTTCATGTCTAAAAACAAAAGCAATGGCAACAAAGCCAAAATTGACAAACTGGGATCTAATTAAACTAAAAGAGCTTCTCCACAGCAAAATAAACTACCATCAGAGTGAACAGGCAACCTACAGAATGGGAACGAAAAATTTTTGCGAATCTACTCATCTGAACAGAAGTGCCTAATATCCAGAACCTACAAGGAACTCAAACAAGTTTACAAGAAAGAAACAACCCCATCAAAAAGTGGGCAAAGGATATGAACAGACATTTCTCAAGACATTCATACAGCCAACAGACACATGAAAAAATGCTCATCATCACTCGCCATCAGAGAAATGCAAATCAAAACCACAATGAGATACCATCTCACACCAGTTAGAATGGCAATCATTAAAAGTCAGGAAACAACAGGTGCTGGAGAGGATGTGGAGAAATAGGAACACTTTTACACTGTTGGTGGGATTGTAAACTGGTTCAACCATTGTGGAAAACAGTATGGCGATTCCTCAAGGATCTAGAACTAGAAATACTGTATGACCCAACCATCCCATTACTGGGTGTATACCCAAAGGATTGTAAATCATGCTGCTATAAAGACACATGCACACGTATGTTTATTGCAGCACTATTCACAATAGCAAAGACTTGGAATCAACCCAAATGTCCATCAGTGACAGACTGGATTAAGAAAATGTGGCTATTAGCTTTTAACAAATACAAGCTGGGGGCAGTGGCTCACGCTTGTAATTCCAGCACTTTGGGAGGCCAAGGCAGGTGGATAACCTGATGTCAGGAGTTTGAGACCAGCCTAACCAACATGGAGAAACCCATCTCTACTAAAAATACAAAATTAGACAGGCGTGGTGTTGGGCGCCTGTAATCCCAACTACGCGGGAGGCTGAGGCAAGAGAATTGCTTGAACCCGGGAGGCGGAGCTTGCAGTGAGCTAAGATCGCACCATGCACTCCAGCCTGGGCAACAGAGCAAAACTCCGTCTAAAAAAAAAAAAAAAAAAAAAACTGGCGGCACATACGCTTGCTTGCTGGTGGTTTCAGGAACTTTCCACTGAATCTTGGAGGGATGTTCTTCATTAGGGCCCATGCATTTCAGCCTGGTGTGCACCATCCACGCGCTCGTTCTCCTTAAAGGAATTATTCGGCCTGAGTACGGGCCTGGCAGCCTCTCAAAATTCCCAATTTCTCCCAAAGTACTGACAGTGATGCAAAAACAAAAGAAACCCAGTTCCATAAACATCAAATTACAGATTTATTCAGACAACATTTTGTAATGATGTTTTACGGAGGCCGGGTGTGGTGGTTCATGCCTATCTCAGCGTTTTGGGAGGCTGAAGCAGGCGGATTGCTTGAGTCCTGGGATTAGTGACTAGTCTGGGCTACATGGTGAAATCCTGTCTCTACAAAAAAAAATACCAAAAAAAGTTATCTGGGCATGGTGGCACACACCTATAGTCCGAGCTACTCGAGAAGCTGAGGTAAGAGAATCACTTGAATCCAGGAAGTTGAGGCTGCAGTGAGCTGTGATCGCACCACTGCACTCTAGTCTGAGTGACATAAGTGAGACTCTCCCTCAAGTAATAGTAATGAATGATTCAGTTTTACTGACAATGAATTCTATCCTTTTATTGGGAAACCTAAATCATCTAATAATGAGATAACAATTATTTCAGGGAGCGACTGAGCCGATGTTAGTAGAATGACTGATTATCGCACATCAGGCTATTCCTCCTCTTATCCTAAACTGATGAGCTGGATATTTAAATAGAATTCTTTTCAATTTTATATTTTTACTGATGCTTTCAAGACCTACATAATAACTGAAAATCTGGGAACACATTGTAGATCTGTTTCTAAAGCACTAAACAAGTCAGTGTCCAATCTACCATGTAGACAACCAACTGCAGTAAGAAAAGATCTTAGCTTGGGATACTAAGATACTTAAAGCATGTGACATGGGTATTTTTTTCACTGCAGTATTTACTGGGAGTTTCCACTGTTTTTTATTTTATCCGTCAAGGCTCTCTAATAGACCGTCCCAAGTTGGGCACTAGAAGGTTATATAGGAATGGTTGGGATGTGTGGGGACAGTCCAGGGAATATGATAGTTTAAAACCAAATAAGGCACAGTAATACACCACTAGCTTCTATATTTAAATGCCAACATGTACCCAGGGGGCATCAGAATGTACTACAATTTTAGACATAAGACTTACATAATTATGTCAGATAAATGCCTTTTTTGCTATTTCCATTATGTAATCATCAAGCATAATAAAGATCACTTGTCATAAAAAACCATTTTCTACTGGACAGTAACATTCCATTAATCATTAAGGTAGCATGGAGAATTCAAAGGCTTGAATGATCATGTTTTACTATTCGCTGAAAAGTGACAACAAATATAAGTTAATAATGAACAAAGTTGAAGAATTCATTAGTGATATTCTAATAAGGGAATCATTGGAGATGAGGGTTTTCGAGTCTCAGGAAGACTTGAAAATTTCAAGTGATAATTCCAACTGGATAGAACACATTCAGCTATTGGTTTGAAGCTTCAAAGCTTTGGTGGCTAAGGAAGTATGTCTTCCAACAACACCTAGACCCAGAAGAAACATGGTTCAAAGTAAAAGATGTTGGGAGCCTTTTCTCCCCGTGGTTCATCCGAACTGGGCAAATTATTTTTCTTATCTCCCCAAACTATTATCTGAATTGTTAAATTTTTCTCTTAGAATAGAGCATGAATAACTTTTACAACCTCTGTGCTACGCAATACTAATTACGTGGAAAATACAAACCACATTTGAAATGATTTAACATTGGTTATAAGACAGTTCCACAGTTATTATTCCCCAGAAACCTATACACTGATCTTCAGTAATCTTACTCCTGGGCATTTATTCCAGAGAAATGAAAACTTATGTACACAAAAATACTCACATAAATATTCATAGCAACTTTGATTCAGAATAGCTGCAAACTGGAAACAACCAAAATTGTCCTTCAATGGGTGAATGCCTAAATAAACCATAGTGTATCCACATAATGGCCTCAGCAATGAAAAGGAATGAACTATTGACACACCCAGCAACTTGGGAGCATCTCTAGGGTATCATGCCGAGTGGAAAAATCACAAGGTCAGAAGATCAAGACCACCCTGGCCAACATGGTGAAACCCCATTTCTACTAAAAAAAAATACAAAAATTATCTGGGCGTGGTGGCACACCCTTGTAATCCCAGCTACTCAGGAGGCTGAGGCAGGAGAATCGCTTGAACCCGGGAGGCGGAAGTTGCAGGGAGCTGAGATTGAGCCACTGCACTCCAGCCTGGGTGACAGAGGGAGACTTTGTCTCAAAACGAAAAGGAAAACCAATCTCAAAAAGTGACGTACTTGGTACCTTGACGTGGGGCAGATACACAGACCAACACATGATACACCAGCATTGTATAGAATCTAATAAACACACAGGGTATAAATGAAATCTGAATAAGACCAGTGGATTGTATCAAAGTCAGTTCTAACTGCGATCTAGTACAATGGTTTTTCAAAGTGTTACCGCTGGGGGAAACTGGACAAAGTATAAGAGCTCTCTCAATGATTTTTGATAACTATGTGAATCTGTTATCTCAGTAAAAGTTGATTTTATGTGATCTGCTATCTCAATAAAAGTTTCCATTAAAAAATCATGGTTTTGGGAGGTGAAGGCGGGCAGATCACCTGAGGTCAGAAGTTCGAGACCAGGCTAGCCAACATGGTGAGACCCAGTCTCTACTGAAAATAAACAAATCAGCCGGTGTGGTGGCAGGCGCTTGTAATCCCAGCTACTCGGGAGGCTGAGGCAGGAGAATTGCTTGAATCCAGAAGGTGGAGGTTGCAGTGAGCCAGGATTGTGCCACTGCACTCCAGCTTGGGCAACAGAGTGAGACTCTGTCTCAAAAAAAAAAAAAAAAAAAAAAAAAAAAGGCATGGTTAACATGTAAAGAATAATACCTTGATAGATAAATATACCGTATTTTTTAAAGTTACAGAATGTATTATTTCATTTTATATAACATTCTTGAAATGACAAAATTATAGAGGTAGAGAGCAGATGGTGATTGCCTGAGGCTAGGGAATGGGGGAGGGATGGGAGAGGCTAGAGAATGAGGAGTGATTGGGTGGGAGGGTAAGGACTGAGAGGGATCAGGGAGGCTAGGGAATGAGGGAGCAATGGGTACAACTGCATAGGGGTAACTTGAAGGCATTCCTTCAAGGAAATAGATCAGTTCTGTAACTTGATTGTGGTGGTTCCACTGATTTATACATGGGATAAAATGATATATGGCTGGGCACAGTGGCTCACTCCTGTAACCCCAGCACTCTGGGAGGCCAAAGTGGACAGATCACTCGAACTTAGGCGTTAAAGACGAGGTTGGGCAACATGGCGAAACCCTGTCCATCTACAGAAAATACAAAAATTAGGCAGGTGTGGTGGTGTGTGCTTGTAGTCCCAGCTACTTGGGAGACTGAGGCTGGAGGATCAGTTGAGCCTAGGAGGTGGAGATTGCAGAGAGTTAAGATTGCACCATTGCATTCTACCCTGGGCGACAGAGCAAGACTGTCTCAAAAAAAAAAAAAAAAAAAAATTACATAAAACTACACACACACAAATGAGTGTGTGTAAAAACTGGGGAAATCTGAATGAAGTCTGCAGACCAGTTCAGTGATTGTAGTAGTCATAGTAGTGAACCAGTGTCAGTATCCTGTCTTTGCTAATTGTACTAAAAGTATGTAAATTGCTTCCATTAGAGGAAGCTGGGAAAAGAGTTCATGGGATTTCCCCTGTACTGTGAGTTTGCTGTGAGTCTATTATTATTTCAAAAAAAATTTTTTAATTACTTTGCCTACCATGTCTAATAGCTCTGAAACACAAGGTCTCAACTTTATACTTCTTGATTCCAGTCCAAGAAAACCTAAAATAAAAAATTAAAATATTCAGTCATAAACATATCATATAATGTTTATGATACATAAGCATTATATGATATAAATATGTTCACCTTTTCTAATTCACCCTAGGGACTTTTACTCAGGGCAGACGATTCATGACTCATCCCAAAGTCACTCATCACTTTACAAAATTCAACAGCACTTAAATACTGGACTCTGAGAATTCAAACATTTAGAAAACTAAATTGGCAAAAATAATAAAGTCATATGGCTCAATCGCATCAGATTGAACCACATGCAATAACTAATGTTTGGCAGTTTTTGACCTACAGAAGCAATGATTGTGTATGGTTCAACTATGTTCCTTTTGAAGACTCACAGGCCGTGTCACAGGAGGAACGAGTGCAGGTTTGGGATCAGGCAGGTATAGGCGTAAGATTCTAACCTTGCAAGTTTCCAACAGTGTGGCCTGGAGCAAGTTATCAGACTTCACGACTTTTCTTGTGTGTAAAGTGAGGAGGATAATATGACCCACCTTGTAGTGTCTGGGGTGGTCTTTAGTGCTGTTCAGCAGCGATGTCCAGCCCACACATGGTAGGACCTGTAGGTCCTGGCCCCTGTGGGTGACTGGGCCTCCCCTGTGAGTTGGGAGCAGCTGGGAGGAGTGTCAATTCCAGAGCAGATAATTCTGTTTTAAAGTGAGTTTTTCATACAAGCCATAGACTATGGTCTTGCTGCTGCTCCTAGTTTTTAATTCCAATCTGACAATCCCTGCCATTCATTGAGGGTGTTCGGATCATTTTGTTGAAAGCCATTAATACAGTGGATTTAAATCCCCCATCTTGCTGTATGTTTTCTGTTTGTCCATCTGTTCTTTATTCTCCTTTTCCTCTTTTGCTGCTTGCTTTTGCTTTAATTGAGCATTCCTCATGTATCACCTCTGTTGGCTCATTAGTTATACCTTTGCTCTGTGATAGCTATTGCTTTAGAGTTTCTAGCACCCAATGTTAACTTATTGTAATCCACCTTCAAATGAGTCTACCACTTCACATAGAACATAAGAATCTTACACAGAATACTTCCACTGCCTCTCCTCCTGGCCTCAGTGCTAGTAGTAGTATACATTTTGTTTTATGATTTTGTTTATTTGAGATGAAGTCTCACTCTTTCACCCCGGCTGGAGTACAGTGGGGTGATCTCGGCTCACTGCAACCTCCATCTCCCAGGTTCAAGTGATTCTCCTCTCTCAGCCTCCCGAGTAGCTGAGATTACAGGTGTGCACCACCATACCCGGCTAATTTTTGTATTTTTAATAGAGATGGGGTTTCCCCATGTTGGCTAGGCTGGTCTGGAACTCCTGATCTCAAGTGATCTGCCCACCTCGGCCTCCCAAAGTGCTGGGATTATAGGCATAAGCCACCACACCTGATCATGTCTGGGCTTTTTAGCTGGTTCAAGCAGAAGAGTTAAGTCTAGTTCCTACCCCTTGCAGGTCAGAAGCAGAAATGTTCAGATCAGAGAACTGAATTGCCTGTGTGAGCTCCTCCATACAGTATGAATGGCAGATGCAAGACCCTGGTGAGGGGTGGTGGGGGTGAGAAAGAAGACTGGCTGGCAGGAAGCAGGGCCAGGCCCTACAGACCTGGAGGCTGCAGAAAGGATCTGTGGGTATTCAGAGAGCTCTCAGGATCCAAGGGAGGACGCTAGGCTTGGTGTGTGGGCCATACTGTAGAATGTACACCTTCAAGTCCCTGAGGCCACAGCATGGAGAACAGACTTCCTGGGACAAGACTGGAAGCTGACAGGAAAGTGGAGGTGTCAGCTGGAAACCTGGAGTCGGGGAATAGCGGAGGACATGGTGAAACATGGACGTTTTCTTTCTCCTTTAAGAGATAGGGTCTCACTATGTTGTTCAGGCTGGTCTTGAACTCCTGACCTCAAGCGATTCTCCTGCTTTGGCGTCCAACATGTTAGGATTACAGGTGTGAGGCACCACACCCGGTCTTAAAACCTGGACATTTTTGCAAACACTTGGATGTCAGGGTGGAAAGCAGGGCAAGTCTAGGATGAAGCTGGGCTCTGAGCTTGTGTGTTTAGTGATGACAGGGCTGTTGGCTGAGCATAGGGTCAGTGGGGAAGGGCCAGGTTTGAGGCCGGGCTGGGGGAAGGGCGTGTGAACTCTGGTGGATGTATTGAGCTTGATGATCCTGTGAGACTCGCAGGTAGAGAAGAATCATACGCTTTAATTCACGGAAAAAATGGCAAAACACAAAGGACACATAGGACTCTACTGCGATCCTGCGATCAGCATGCCTCTTCCAGGCGGTTTTAGATAAGCAGCAAGGGCAGTCTCTGGGTTTCTAGAGGCTGTTTCCTACACCATGGAGGCAGGCGCCTCTCTTGCCTTTATTACCTTGCTGTAAGATTTTGTGATTGAAACTCGAGAGAGAAGGAAACAGCTGGTGTTCAGGTCAGGCCCCAAATTGTGATGCAAGTGCAGTGACGTGAAGGAAGTAATGTATGCAGTGGTCTCTTTCCAAGACAAATTGCCTAGAATCGGTTTAGGTCAGCAAACTACAGAAGAAACAGGATACGCTAGGCCCCTGCTTGGATCGTCAGTGCCTGCTTGTCAACCTCCCCTTCCCCTTTCTCCACTCCCCTTCATTGCCCTCACCCAAATCAAAGAAATTTAGTCTAAGATGAAAGTTTACTAGCCTGTAAAATAACTCCTTTTATCTATTCTTATCAGCCTGCCCAGCTACTTAGGTCGTAAGTCAAATGCTTGAAGAGCCCCTGAGCTTACTAGGATTGCAATGCATTGTGGGCTGCAACAAAATGCAGCAGGACAACCCTAAAAAGACACCTAAAACCCCTGTCCAACAACCAATAGGTGATGTGTGGGAAGATTGTGAGCCCATAGAGCTCAACCTATGAGGAACTTGGGGAGGGACCTGCACACTAGGGGATAAATTGCTTGTTGAAACTGCACTGGGTGTGCCTGTCCATCAGACAACCAATCTTGCAAGACCGTCATAAAAGTCTCACTTCTGCTATTCTCCGGGTCCCTGAGTCCGTTCTTTGGGTTTGGTGGACGGGTGAGTTTGTTTCTCACAGATGTGAGTTTCTCACAGAGAAACTGAACGTCTCACTCGGGGAACAGGCTATATTGGCAGGAGTGAAGTCTTGGGTCTGGTCCTCCCTCTACCCAGAGGTGTGCTGGGCAGTGGTGTGTCTCTAGACAGGTGGTTCTACATTCCAGCGAAGGGTGCCTTCCTCACAGTCTCCCTCTTTATAAAACACGTAGAAGGCAAGCCTGTCAGTGGGGAAAGAACAGGCTACTTGGCTCCAAGGCAGTCTGGGTGTGGCTGCCATGCTTCCAGGACACAGAATGTCAGCTGCCTGCACTTGGGAACTCTGGGCTCAGGGGAGTCACATTCTCTGGCTAAGGGAAGGGAAGCTCTCAGCTCCACTGGAAGCAAGGCTCAGATGGGCGGGGAGGCCCCAGCCACCTTTGTCCGGGCAACCCAGGGCCACTTCCAGATGATTTTGATGATTGCGCCGCCATATAGGCAAGGTCATTCATCCCTGTCATGCCAGAACAAGGACCCCTGTGAGGATACACTCAACACCAGTTGTACAGCCTGATGGGGAAGAAGCCAGTGGCCTGCTCTTTTCCCCTCTCTACGGGAGCTGGTGTCTAATGCTTGTGAAAAGGCCATATTCAGACTGTGTCCTTGTTAGTTTTCCACCACATTGCGTGACTCTTAGCGGAGCAAATCATTAGGCGGCAATTTGCACTCCAGAAAGAAACATGGGGGCACTGATGAACGTGCATGCTGACAACATCACCACCGTTTCTCCCTGCAGAGTGTTTTGAAAGGCTGAGTCTGCCTTTGTGTGCAGTGAGAACCACACAGGTCTGGCACACACAAGGACATGCTCACAATTGGCCAAACGTGAAATGAATGAATCCTACTTCCTGGCAGGAGAATTCATTGCTGCCAGATGCTATCTAAAATACAACAAAAATATCCAAGGCGTGGTTCTCATAGGTCAAATCCTCAGAAGACTGGATATGTAAGGTGCTTCCTAACTTTAAAATGACCTAGCAGGCCGAGCACAGTGGCTCACGCCTATAATCCCAGCACTTTGGGAGGCTGAGGTGGGTGGATCATTTGAGGCCAAGACTTCAAAACCAGCCTGGCCAACGTGGTGAAACCCCATCTCTACTAAAAATACAAACGTTAGCCAGGCGTGGTGGTAGGCACTTGTAATCTCAGCTACTTGGGAGACTGAGGCAGGAGAATCACGGGAACCTGGGAGGCGGAGGCTGCAGTGAGCTGAGATCTCACACTGCACTCCAGCCTGGGTGACAGCAAGACACAGTCTCAAAAGAAAAAAAAATTAGAATACATCATTTAATATTTGATCAGAAGATAAGGGGTCATTCCAGACCATCTGCCCAAAGAAGCACCTGCTGAAGTATTCGCCTCTCTAACAGTCGATCTTTTTGGTGCCTGCTCTTTCTCGATCTAAGCTTTACAAAAAAATGCTACATGTACCCTCTTTGTTGCCTTTTCTTTTTTTTGGCAATCCCTGTGAAAGCTTCTGATAACTCAATATCTACAGGAACATTTCAAATAATCCAAACATTTCATGAGTTCTGGACCTGAGAGGAATCAAGATGTGGCTGACAGCAGAAATGTGAGCATTCTCAAAGCATACCAACTACGCCACCTTTCCTAACAGGCAGTGGGAGCAGAAGGCCAGCCATTGAAAACACGGGTCACAGCACCTTTTATTCATCATCATACAAACGGATGTGACACGAAATACACCCAACATCTCCAAACAGTCTTAATGCCTTTCAAAATCCAACGGGAAAGCCCGAGATGCCGCCTCTAGCGGGGAAGCCATGAGCCTTCCGCCTTTGGATGCTGCAAATGGGAATGATAGAGGTACAGGAGGTCTGCCTTCCATGCTGGACCCTCCAGTGCAGTCCCATGCTGGACACAGCGAGGCGGCACTTGGCACAGAACGTTTTCCTGAGAACATGTCACATGCTAGAGCATTGCAGAGGCCTGGGCCCCTTCTCAACCCAGAGACCGGATTCACAGGGAGCAGCTGTACCTGTGGTCTCCCTGCAAGACTCACACCAGCGGATGGTACTCGAGTCCACAGATGCACGGAGCCACGGGTCCAAAAACAAATTCTCGACTGAGATGGGTCCACAGAGCCTGGTGGCCACAATGGCTGGATCTAATGTCTTCCTTTATGAATACATCTGTGCACCCTGGATCAGTTAAAAAACGAAATACTTCCTGTCACAATGATGGACACGCAGAACCACGTACAGCTGAGGACTCTTCTGGCTGGGTGGCACATGGTGGTTGTATTTTGCTATCTAGTTTCTTTTATGCAAATTTGTAGCAGTTGTTTAAGACAACCCACTTTGCCTCAGACAGTGACCCTATTAAGACCACATGTTTACAGAAAACTTGGGAGTTAGATTTTTCTTTAGAGTTCTCACTTATAAGTATGAGGTGTCTGTGTATTGAGATAAGCAGTGGTATATACCACACAATCTAAATTAGGTTCTTTAAAAACATTTGATGCGGTCTTACTCTAGGCACTAAAACAACTTCTTTAAAAAAATAAAATTGTGATTTCCAAGGCCTTTATTTTATAGAGAAGAGGAATTAAAAGATAGATGCTAGTGGGTGGTTCGTCATGAGCCCAAAGCCCGTTGGGAGTGTCTGCGAGGTCATTTGCCCTTCAGATTCTGCAAAGGCAAAAAGAAATCGATACTGATTTTTAAAAATACATCTTAGGAGCCCTGGTCTCCTGCTAATTCCATGGATGCCTGCAGCACTTGTATCTGGAGAATGGAGACAATATCACCCCAAGCCCGAGTTCATTTGATGAAACTATTATGTATAAAACAGTTAATTATATACATAAATAACATAAAATAATTCTCATAAATTAAAAGTCAAATGATCTCCCACTATTCAACTGAGTGGTGAGAGCTGGGCGCGAGTGATGGTGGGTGAGGTGAGGAGGTGAGCCCTGCAGACCCTCCTGCGTGCTGCCTGGGGATGAACTTTCCTTAGTTCACGAAGGCATATATTGCACAAAACAAATTCCAGCCCTATCCTCAAAAGTCTGCTGTTTGGAGTGAAGTGCTGAGAAAGTTGGCGTTTTGAAAAACACAACCATCCTTTTGCTCTGCTGGCAACATCAGGACTGCTCTTCATCAATTACTCAGCCATGCCAGTGTTTCCTCAAGATGGACTCCCAGTGGGTACAGGATCTGGGATAACTGGCAAAGCAGGACATATTAAGGCAGGCTTGTCCTCTCACTGTGGCCAGTGTTCAACAGAGTACCAGGAAAGTTAAGAGCACACTTCTCCCCACACCTCTCAAGTGTTTGCTGTAGTGGGCAGGAGGGCTGGGTGCCTCCCCCAACCCTGGCCCCTGCCCCGAAACTGGTACACAGACGTGACAACACGTGTCCCCGCACACACAGACCTGGCTGTTAACCGCACATTCAGTTTTAGGGGCAATTAATGCTTCTATTAGTGAACTAGCCTCTCTGCTTTCATTACCACCTGGCAGGAAATAGCATTTTCTCTGTGGTTCTGAAATACCCACTCTTTTCCACTGTAAAGAGCCAAACTCATTCAATATTTTTATAGAATATTGGTCATGAAATACACCAACCTTTGGGATTGAAGTTTAAACAGAAGGAAAATATGAATTTCCCCCCATTTCTTCCACTCGGGATACTGGCTGCGCTTCAGCCAGAATGGACACATTTGGATTGCAGAGAATCCTGAGACAACCCGGAGGAGCCGCTGGCGGCCGCAGGGAGGCTCACTCCTCACAGCCGCACAACCCTCTGCATCTGGGCAGCTGTGAAGGGTGGACAGGGACCGATGGTCCTACAGTGCACACGACTTTATCATGTTAACATAAAACTAAAACATAATATTGGCCATAACAGCCTTGAACACATAATGTATGTTTGAAATAAAGTTAAAAAAAGGAAAAAAACTCTATTGGGA
Source organism: Rhinopithecus bieti (assembly GCF_001698545.2). Lineage (NCBI taxonomy): Eukaryota > Metazoa > Chordata > Mammalia > Primates > Cercopithecidae > Rhinopithecus > Rhinopithecus bieti. The sequence goes on from NW_016816762.1 coordinate 263,634, forward strand.
ATTGATTCACGGATATGACTAAGATGCCTTTTGAGCTGCAGTCAGTGACCTCACGTGACCCCTTATCCATGATGACCTTGATGATCTCCAAGGTTGCAGGATCACATGCGGCTCAGCATACCTCACATGTTTCAGCCCATAGTTGTATAAGAACCAACTCAACTCCTAGTTCAAAGAGAATAAACGTTACTTTAACTTCTATCTGCTCGCTTGCAAAAAAAAATCCAGAAGCGAGGAGAAAATATTCCCTGCTGCCACCTGTGAATACCGTCTGTGTTCTCAGACAGGAACCAAGCTCTAAAAGAAAGAAGAAAATGGACCATTTGTGTTCCTAATAACTTATCTCCTGCCTCTTACGATCCTGCTTCTCTCTCAGCTTCACTTTCCTGAACCCTGTCAGGTGAACACTGCTTCTGTAAGGGGAGGCAGATGGGGCCCCGGCCCAGGACTTACTGCCTTGGTAAGGCATAGTGTGGAACCCCATCCAGTTTAAAACTCTTGCCTGCCAGAGGTCACTTCTAGATTTAAGCTGACAGACTGTAATGGTTGCTGGCGGGGGATCTGGAGATACTCTGCAAAGCTAAGTCAACCTTACATTGCAATGTATGACTTTTTGTTGTTTGGTGTCCAGCAAACAAATCTAAACAAATCCCAAACATCCCTCTGCAGTTCTTGTCCCGAGTTGCCTGGAACGCAGCTCAGTAGCTGTACATCTGCTGCTGCTGCTCCGCCTGCACCTGGGGCTGGGCCGCCTGCTGTGGGGGTGCCTGTGGCTGCGGGGGTGGCAGGACGTCAGTCTGGGGCACTGCCCGCCACGTAAGCGGATGCTGGTCACTGAGCTGGCTCCCCAGCGGCGTGATGGAGTTGACCAGGGTGGTCAGATTGATGAAGTGGGCCACAGACTGTGGGTTTGAGGCTTCTGGCTGGGGGTGGATCTGGACATCATTTTGGCGGTTGTGCAACATGGCCGAGCCGCTGACGGTATCAAAGGTCACGGTCAGGATTGAGTTGTCCAGCTGTAACTGGCGTTCGGGGGTGGTAAGGTGTCCCACGGCCACCGGTTGGAGATTGGTAAACTGAGTCCCAGCTGCAGTGGTGATGGGGGTCACGGTGATGTTGGTCAAGCCAACTGAGCTCGACGGTGTGGTCACGTTTGGGTCACCCAGGGTCACCACTACCTGGAAGATTCACACACAACAAAAATCGGTTCATTTTTGCAAAATAGGGAACGCAAGGACCTCCCCAGGATGCGCTCTGTGTTACCCTGCCAGAATAACCACACGCCGCACCCCGGGAACAAGAAGCACGACATTCTTTCGTGAAAGAGGAAACGGAGTCAATTTTGTTCTGGAAAAATTCCAGCGTAAAGGAAAAACAAGAAACAGACACAATCATGAAGGCAATGAGAAGGAACTAAGAAACATTAACTTCACTGGCTAGAAAAAAAAAGAAAAAAGTAAGCATGAAAAAGAGAAAACAGATGCTTCCTTTTCTATTCATTCCTCCGAAGTGCCCTGCTGTTGGTAAATGAAAATCCCACCACAAAGCCACAAAGAGCAATAAAAGTATTTGCAGTACCAATCGCTAATAAGAGAAAGCATTCTCTTTCATGGAGAGGGATGAAAGGCCAAATAAATGGAGAACTTTTGCAATCAAGATTACCATCCCCCAGATCGAGAGAGACGTGCAGTATTAAACACAGACTGATCAAACACTCAGAGGCTTCAAAAGCAAAAGTGACGAAGGCTGAGCAACATAGAAGGTTCCAGTCAAGACAGTGGGATTGTGGGATTGCCTTCACCTTCCAGATCAAGGGATCCTTGCTCTCCAGCTAGTCAGCAAATGCACAGGGCTGAGCTTTCATCATAAGGGGACTTGGGGAGGCCATCTGTGATCTCCCCAAACTGCAAAGAGCCCACCTAATTCCCACCCGGGCAGGGATATCCCTCTTCAACATGCTAGAATGGCTGTTGCTGCTAACAATGACAAGCAGGATTTGTAGGTCAGAACTCAGAAATGCTTACATGAAACATGCTTAAGTGAAAAATAGGATATGTCTGCTGCCTTCAACCACACGAAGTCCACATGTACACTGTGTATAGTAAAAAGAGATGGAGTCACACACACACAGGGCTCTCATGCTGAGGGAAAGTGACCGGCACCTAATCAGGAGATAAAGCAGCAGACTGACCTGCTGAATGCTCTGTACTGCAGAATTGGTCTCATCGCCTACGCTGCCTGTGAATTCGGTCTCTTTCTCTGAGTATTCGCTGAAGGTGGCGTCCTCGGGCACCGGAGCGCCCGCCTCCTCTTCTGGCTTCTGCTTTCTCTTGTGACTTCGCTTGGCAGCTTTCCCGTGCTTCCCTTCGGCCAAATCCTCCTGCTCCAGAGTCAGCTCAGGCTGCAGGAAAATCAGTTTCAGCCAAGAACCAGGTTAGTCGGTCACATCATGCAGCAGCCAGGACAGCCCCAGCACTGCCCTGGACATACTCTCGAATCAGTGGGGAGGCTCGTGGGCCACCGAGCTGCCACAGGAAACAGTGACCACAGCTGGGTCTTGTATTTCTAAGGATCGGGGCAAGTTCCTTTAGTTGCAGATTAAAAAAAAAAAAAAAATGAGTCATATATATATAAAATATAATAAAAGATATATATAAAATATATATAAAATATATAAATAGTCCACGAATAGTGTGAAGAGAGGGAAGTATAGTATATAAAAAAAAAAATATAGGTGTATCAGTAGGAAGAGGAGCAAGTATAGTAGTCCACATAAAGTTGTTTTTGGTAGAGAGACTCGGCTCTGACACGTAAAGCGTAGCGCCTAGTCGCGACTGTCTACCCTGACCTGCACTGATCTGCGGTCGCCCCGTCGGCGCGCCAAGTGCAGCATATACCGCCGTGCCCGGCAACAAGTCATATTTTTACAAGTTGTATTTTATGCTAAAATGTAAACACTTTTTAGAAACCTTTTAAGCCACTGGGTAAAGGGGAATGTTTCCACCCGGGTGAGCTCCTAGAACAAGGCTAAAAATGCTTTCAAATCAGGGCTCTCTTCCCCAAGGCTGTAACAAACCCACTGTAAAAAAAAAAAAAATTAAAATAGATTTGCCCACAAAAAACTGCAGGGGAAAGGAACCAAGGGCCCAGCTGCAGTGATGATCCCAGTGGATCCCCTCCCTGCACACTTCCCTGCAAGTGTCCAGGGCGCTGCTGGGCTGTGACCACATCTTCTGAACCAGGCCGGCTCTGCAGCCAGACTCGCTCAGGCTCACAGAGGCTGTGGGGCAGTGGTGGCTGGTGAGTGGTCGGTCACCTGCCACTCCTCTCGGGCTTCCTGTACTGTTCCACACGACCTGATCCTAACCCAGTGGCAGACAGACCCAGTGTGGGCCTACATCGTGGTCACAGTGGGCGTGGTCATAGTGGGACGTCCCTTCCCTCCATGCCTGTGACTTGCCAAGGGTAGAAATGGCCTGTGGGTTCTGGGGCTGAGGCTGGAGCTTCCACACGTCACTCAGCCGGACCCAACCCCCTTCATGAAGACTATATTCTAAAGTGCTATTTCAGAACAAGAGGCATACATGTGATCTTAGATCACTGAGAGCATGACATTCTCTGAAATGAATTTTTGCTGACTAAAAATTTAGTATTAACTAAAAGTTTCTTTAAAAACTAAGTTCATCTAATCGATACGTTTAAGCTTATTTTGCTTAGAACAATTTAATCATTGTTCCTTTTTTTGTGTGAGACAGTCTCGCTCTGTCGCCTAGGCTGGAGTGCAGTGGCACAATCTCAGCTCACTGCAACCTCTGCCCCCTGGGTTCAAGCAATTTTCCTGCCTCAGCCTCCTGAGTAGCTGGGATTACAGGCATGCACTACCACGTTTAGCTAATTTTTGTATATTTAGTAGAGACAGGGTTTTTCCATGTTGGCCAGGCTGGTCTTGAACTCCTGACCTCAAGTGATGTGCCTGCTTTGGCCTCCCAAATTGCTAGGATTATAGGCGTGAGCCACTGTGCCCAGCCAATTGTTCTACTTTCTTATTTTCTGGAAAACATCTGTTTTCCAAGGTGAGATACACCAGTATTCAACAAACTGAGGTCACAGAAACTACAGAAACGAGGAGATGATCTAAGGTTCTGAGGGGAAGAGAAGCCAAGAAAACAGGTGACCCCAGTCACAGGCTTGCCCAGAGTTGCTCCCTCCTGGCCTGTCCAAGCCCCTCAGGTCCCTTCTGTAGGTGTCCACTTACCCCAATGTTTCTGAGCCCCTGGAGCCCTGTGCCACTCACCTGGACAATGCCGATAGAGGAGGCATCGATCGTGGTGGTCTCCGGGAGGTGATCTAGGTCATCGATCCTCACCGCGAGCACCTATGAGGGGCACAGGGCATGAGCTGGGGGTCAGGGGGCTGCTGATGCAGGCAGGAACCCAGAAGCCACACACGCCTCAGGACCATCTGCACTACTCCTGCCCTTCCCTCCCAGGCATCCCCCACACTTCCCAGTCTCCTCTGTTCAGTTCTGACTTCAAAACTGTCCAGAAGCCCAGGGCTCATCCTCCCCCCTTATTTCACGCTCCCACAATGCTCTTGCCCCTGTATCATCTCACGTCCACTCCCTCGGGGAGGGGGGGAGACTGTGTCCTCCCTTTTTGGCCCCGCACCAAAGGGGTGAGGTTTCAGTGGTGCTTCTGTTATTCCAAGGAAGACCACAACGAGGTAAGATATGGTAGAGTAAACCTGTTCTATGAGGAATCACCAAAAATGAGACATTTGTGCCTTACACATCGTACTTTTTGGTTGAATCCATACACAAGTGCTTTCATTTGTTGGTTTTGTGATGAAGTGATGCCCTGCCCCTACCTTGCCTCCGATGGCCACACTGAACAGGGTCCTCAGTACACCCCGTGTGCCCACAGGGCCCCTCCCACCAGCTCAGTGCATATTGCCCAAAAGTAGGTGACCTTCACTGCTCACACCCTGCTACAGCAGTTGTGTTTGTTCTTGTGATGACCTAATTAGACCATAAGACAATGGAAAACAAGTACAGAGACAGCTGAACATGCGGGGAAGGTGTGATAAAGGGGAGGGGCTAAAAAATAAAATTAGCAAGAGCCTGCCTGTAAGAATGCTTCACCTAAACAGCTTTTCAAACATCTTTAAATTTCTGATCAACTAAAGAAAGTTAAAAATGGAAAAGCAGAGTATGCTTTGTGGATGTACCTCATTTAAAAAAGAAGAGAAGTGCATCGTTAAATTTACATTCCATGACTAGGTCTGGGCCCCTTCTTGGAAGAGACAGCAAACAAAGGCTGGTCAGTAAGTGTTTTAAGTTAACAAATCCTGCAATGGCTTTGAAGACTCCAGTGTAACTCATTGACACTGAACACAGATCTATACTGTGACACTCACAAAGGACCCTGAGCAAAAGCAACCAGACTGCTGTGGATGCACTCTCCACTCTCACCACCATCATTACCACCTCTATCAGTATCATCACCATCAACATCGTCACCACCACCATCACCACCACCACAACCACCTCCATCACCAACACCATCACCACCTCCTCCATCACGATCATTGCCCTCATCACCACCAACATTGTCACCATCACCATCACTACAACCATGTGGCAACACCAATACCACCTCCATCACCAACACCATCACCACTTCATCACAATCATTACCCTCATCACCAACACTCACCATCACCATCAGTACCACTACCACCATGTGGCATCACCATCACCATTATTATCTCCCCCACCATTACCACCATCTCCTCCACCATCACCAACACCACCATCACCACCATAGCTCATAGAAGAGGAAAGCCGTAGCTTGGAGTCACAAAATGGTACCCTAAAACGTTGCAAATCTCTGTAAGTAGTTATGCCTGTTTAACTAATCCAACAGTTAAACTATAACTAGTTTAACTTAACTAGTTAGTCTGACTCCAATGAACACCTTCCTCCTCCTGAATCTGTGGCATCACCAATGGGTACAGGCTCGGGGGACCCCTGTTGTCCCAGTCTCAGACAGCCAGGCCTCACTGCAGCAAACACACAGCTACACAAAGCCGACCCGAGTCCCCTTCCTTCCCCTCACACTGCTCTCTGGGGGTATCTCTTCCATATCCTCTATTCTAGTAATCACTTTGCCTCTCTGTCAACTTCTCATTTTTCTTTGTTTCCTACCCAGACCGTAAAGTCCAGGAGGGCAGGGATGGCCCCTGGCTGGCTGGCCCATCACATCACTGGTAGGCATTTGAGTTAACGTAGAGGGAAACAAGTGTGAGATGATGAAAAGGAATGACACAGAGGGCATGGGATAAAAGGCTGGAGAAACAAATTGGTTCGAGAACAAAGACAAAATCCCCCCGCACCACCTTCCCTGGGTCTGGAAGGCTTTCCTCGAGTCACTTGGTTCTGTCTGGGTTGGGCTTGAGGGGAGTGGGGATAGGTAACAGCCCAGCTGAAGGGAGCAGAACACAGAAGGTGAACGTGCAGTCGGGCCACCTTAGGAAGTGGTTTAATCCTGGTGAGAGGACTCTGCCTGACAGTGTGTGTGGGAGACGCCTTTATCAGTAAGGCCTCTCCACCCAGCTATGCACATCAAAACTCCGGTGTGCAAAAGTGATGTGCACACTCTTATCAATACGCTGAAGTCTATAAACCCACACAGTCGTGGAGAGGAACCGCTCAAACGCCAGCCTTGCTCACGGGCTGCTGCCTGGGCTGTAGGGCCTGCCGTGCCCTGCCCCGCCCCTGGGGCACCAAGGTGGTCCTGGCGCTTTGGGTTCCTGCTCCCCCGACTCTGTCTTTCTAGGAAAAACACCAGCTGGCCACTACATGAAAAGGGAAGCAATGGAACTCAGGGGAATCCAAGCTCCCGTTGAGCAGGGCACAAGGCAGAGTATGCAGGCACGGTCCCCTGGCTTCCCGGACCGGAGAGCAGGCTGAGTCCCTGCACCGCCCTGGGAGCCTGATCAGGCTGTGGAGGAACAGGAACACAGCGATGTCCTGGATCACCCCCAAACTAAGGAGCCGACGGACTGACGCTTGAAGCAGACGGCGCTTTCCCAATTCCAAAAGGAAGCCACTTTCATTAAAGGGGATTGGAAAATGTAGAGAAACGTGAAGACAAGAAACTACCCATAACTTCCAGAACACGAGAAAAATCACCGTGGGATGTTTTGCTCCCTCCTTTACCTGTCTCATTTATGTGAGTATTACACATACAATGTGTGTGACGCATATTGTATATACACACATTATGTATGTGCAAAACATATACTGCTCTTTCACGTATGTAACGAGCCTTTCACAATTTCGGATCCGTGTAAGCATGTGTGTGCAGGCAAACACTGCTGAACTATCACTAATTGAACCACATTCCTATTGCAGGATGTCGAGGGGTTGGAATAATCATTTATTAAACACTCGAGAAATACTGTGATGCTGCCTTCAACAAAAACATCCAACGGTGAGGGGAGCAACTCGTGCCAGCCGGCCAGTGTGGTCACTCTGAATCTAAAACCTCCTCACCCCTCGACAGGCAAAGGATGCTGTCCTCTGCCGCTACCGTTTGTGTTTCTGCGATGCGCGGTGAGCTGAAAGCCTTTCCATGTGTTTTTCACCATGGCTGTTCTTCCTGCGTGAGCTCCCTTCTCCATGTACACCCTGAGTGCGCCTTGCATGTTTCTCAGCCACTGCATGTTATCGCTAATTTTAACAGGCTCTATCTGTCTATGCAGATTTATTATTATTATTATTTTTGAGACTGAGTCTCGCTCTGTCGCCCAGGCTGGAGTGCAGTGGTGCAATCTCAGCTCACTGCAACCTCCGCCTCACAGGTTGAAGCGATTCTCCTGCCTCAGCCTCCCGAGTAGCTGGGACTACAGGCTCCGGCCACCATGCCCAGCTAATTCTTGTATTTTTAGTAGAGACGGGGTTTCACCATGTTGGCCAGGCTGGTCTCGATCTCTTGACCTCATGATTCACTTGCCTTGGCCTCCCAAAGTGCTGGGATTACAGGCGTGAGCCACTGCACCCGGCCCAGATTTTTTTTCCTTTGGCCTGTATTTGTTCTAAGTGCCTATGGAGTCAAACCTGTGTTCACAACTCCTTTTGCTGCTGTTACGCTAAGAGTCTACTCCTTTCCGTGACGTGACAACCAAGTTTTCCCCTGGTTTTGTTTTTCAGGGTACTCCTCCTTAAAGCACATTTAATTATGGAACATCCCGGCCCTTCCTGTGGAGCAGGCTTTCAGGGCAGTTGGGCTCTGCCTGCCCCCCCCCCCATCCTCACTGTCATATTCGGCCCCAACACCACATTGGGCCCCCATTTTGCACATTTAGTTCTGTAAGTGGGACGAACTGGGGGAGTGGCAGGGCTGTGCTTCCATCTTACCATAATTTCAGGGAGGATGTAATTTATAACCTTAGCAAAGGTCCGCCTGAGGCTCTCCTAACCTCTCCCAGGCACTCACTAAGTGCCTCCTATGTGGTGGCAGGCAGTGTCAGTCACAGAGGCACCTAAGACTCAGGCCCCGCCTCCAGTACTTGGGGGTCTGCAGAGGGAGGTGGGCCATGTGCCAGCGTGGGGGTGTCCAGTGCATGGCCCGCTGGTGGGGCAGGGAGGGGGCACAGCCACCAGCTTACCTCAGGGTGCTTGCGCCGCATGTGTCTGCTCATGGAGGCCCTGGTGGACACCTTTGTCCCACACAGCTGGCAGCTCTGCGCCTCCACCTTGTCGTGTGTGAGCTGAACGTGCTTCTGCAGCATGTATTCGGTCACGTACTTCTTGTCGCACACGGAGCACGTCCACTGCTTGCCCACTTTTCACACACGCAGACACACATGCACGTGGGAAGGAAGACACACGCAGGTCACCAGTGTAGCCATCCCAATGACCCTGGCCTGCTGCACGAGGCAAGAAGCCTGTCATGCCCTGCCCATCCTGAGAGGGCCGGTGCCGGTCCCTGAGCACACGTGAGCACAGAGCCTCTGTCCCTTGGGGAGCACCGCCAGCAGCAGCTGCATCACTACACCAATATGAGAAAGTTCAAGAAGCGAACCGATACTTGACAGCCGTGGCGGGCTGATCTTTAGAGGCCAAGGGGCCACCATGAAGCCAAGACACCACTAAATGTTCTGGAACCATCTAGATAATAAAACAGTCGTTTCCACCTCCGCAGGTGCTCAGACAGCCCCAGCAGCCTGCCGTGTGCAGCCCCGAAGGCTTCTTCAGGCTGCGCCTACTTACCTGTGTGGATGAGCTTGTGGGTCTCCATCGTGTTCCTCTCGCTGAATGTCTTCCCACACAATTCACACATGAAATCTTTAATCCCTGCAGAGAATGGCGCACATAACTTCCTATGTTTAATGAGTGTTAAGTCCACATCAGAGCATGTCTTCTCCCTGACATGTTCTAGGAACTACAGAACCTTCAGGAGAAGGTGAATTGCAAGAAAACAATAGACAATGAACGTTCATCTCCAGCCTCAGCCGGCAAAGTGTGGCTTGGAAAGTTTATGCTTCCATGGTGACATTTCGTATCAAAAAAATCATGAGATGTGGGAAAGGCTGTCTGAGAACACAGAGAGTGGAACCCACAGAGGAAAATGATGGGAATTTGTTTAAAGCATTAATGTATCCACACCTCCCTTAGTCCACGAAGCTCTTAGGCAGCATATGTGATAGGACAACGAGAGAGAAAACAGCAACAGAAATCAGGACCAATGGCAAGGAGGGCACAGATGCGCCAAGCATGAGACAACAGAACTGCCGTGCTCAGACAAAATAAATGTGATTCTTCAAAACTTGACTAATTCAAATGAGAGCTGATGCCGGGCACAGTGGCTCATGCCTGTGATCCCAGCACTTTGGGAGGCCAAAGGAAGATCGCTTGAGTCCAGGAGTTCAAGACCAGCCTGGGCAACATGGCAAGACCCCGTCTCTACAAAAATAAAATAATGAGCTGGGCATGGTGGTATGCGCCATGCAAGGGATGCCTTGCTCTCTTCTGGATGCACCATGGCTTGGCCATTGCCCTACTGAGGCTATGTCTGACCTTCCGGCACCTTCCCTAACACAAAAGATGACAAGCAACCTTGCACGCACATCCCTGGCCCTTGTCTGGTCGCTATTTCTTGTGCACATTCCTGTGGGGGAAACAGCTGAATGGGAGGGACATTTAAGGACTGACCAGTCTCCCAATGCTCGAGGTGAGCTGTGCAGCATGCACTGCGGTTGACAAGGCCTCTGTGGGGTGGCGGGGGGGGGACCTTTTGCGACACACAGCCGCTCACCATGGCCCCAGGAAGCTCCCTTGGGGAACCAGGCACTCACTGGGAGTCACAAAAAGGAAGGGTCTTGAGGTGTCTCTCTTCCCCCCACGGCCCACCTGCTTCCCTATGCAGTGAGCACCGTGGCTGGTGCGGCCCGGGCCTCGGACTCACCCGTGTGCCGCTTGCAGTGCTTCAGCATGTTGACCTTCTGCGCAAACCTGCGGTGACACTCCTTGCACTCGTACTCCTTGATGCCCTTGTGCAGCTTCATGTGGTGGCGCAGTGCGTGCTTGGTCTTCATGCCTTCAAGAACACAGCGAGTCAGAGGCAGCCACACCCCCATGCAGCCCACCTGGGGGTCCATGCCCGAGACCTTGGGGCAGGCACAGACATCAGCAGTACCGTGCAGTACCGGTGAGGGCGTGGGCCGGCCCCTGAGGATCCCGGTCAGTCCACCAGCAGTGAGACGTGGGAAGTGACTGTGCCCAGAGGCCGGGAGAGACTGAGACATCAGGTGCACTCACTCCTGCCAGGGCCTGGCTGAGCCCCGAAAAGGTGAGCAACACCAGGGGCTGTGGGTAAACTTCCCTGCGTGCCCATGGCAACCCAGCAGGAGAATTTGGTGAGATAGATTAATACAAGTATGACTAAAGGTTCTCTTCAACCTTGATAATATGAGTGATTAGGATTCAGACACTAGATGCTTTCAAGAGTGGTTTTCAATCTACCTTTAATTTAAGAAGCCAATCTAAGAAGGTAAAATACTCCAAAGCCTCACTTATGCAGCCAGTGAAGAGACGATGGCCCTGGCATAGGGGCTGAGTCAGAGGGCGCAGGGCGCTGGCAAGGACAGCACTGTACAAAGCTCTCCACAGGGGACATGGGCAAGGGAGGCCTGGTACACCTGCCCGGGCGGCTGACACGCACCAGGGCACAGGGAGACCCGGCCCAGAGGCAGCCTCCCCCACCCCAAGGAGGAGCCTTCACTGTGCCTGCCCAGGGCAGTGGGCAGCCTGCATTCCCAGGCCACCATGTTCCCTCCACATTTGGGGAAGAACTACGGAGCCTGAACACAGCTCTGTCATAAGCTGGTGAATGGTTCTCCTCCGATTCCACCCTCACCAGATGCAGGGGTGACTGTCCACCAGCTCCTGCGAGGCCGGGCCAGAAGACCTCCCTGGCTAAGAAAACTGCGTGGCTGGGCCAGCAGGGGGCGCAAACGCCCCACGATGAAGTCGTGCCGCCAGCACACACAGCTGCAGGGCTCCTGCCTTCGGGTGGGGACAGCATCTGCATGCCTATTACCAATGACCGAAGAGTGATTGCACCTGAAAAAGTTACTTTTCATCTTTTTTTGATTAAAAAAAAGTGCCGGTCATTGCTGACTTGCCCAGACCCCAGCACCTCCCTCTTCGTCTTCTGAAATGAACATATTCCAAATTTCAAAACTAAAACACAGTCATAGAAAAACCAGAAATACAGAAGAGATGGCATCTCCATCTTCTGATCTCCCCACCACAGCCAGCGTTGGTGACAGTAATGTTTTTCCTTCCATTTAACAAAGAAAATCTGCCAACAGTTTCAAAATAAACACAAGTGCCACGCAGAGAGTGAAGCTTGCTCTATTGGGATTGTGATTCAATCCGTTTACAAATTACCGTGGGGAAAATTGACGTTTTTTAAATACTTAAAATTTCCAAACCCAAACAGGGCATGCCTTTTGTATAGCTTTCAACACCTGGTGTCATATTCTCACCGGCCACACTAAGTTCTTGCGGATCATTCCTGAGTATTTCAAGGCCCATGATGTGATTCTGAACATGTTTTCCTCCACACATGCAGAAAACCTACTGGCTGGGCCCCTGCCCCTGCCTGCTGGTGACAGGCTCTCACGACTTCTAACAGCCTCCCACTTGGTCCCCAACACTAAGTCCCTGGTCAGGGTTAGAGTTTCTAGAAAAAAAAAATGTAATAATATGCGACACTGTTTCTAGGAACACTAATAATAAATGACTATAAAAAGACAACCAGAAACTTTATAAATAAAGGATCTGGTTTTATGAATCCACATGGTAGAATTGTACCAAGGATTTGAAAAATAAAATCAGGTAATATTTAGATGTTCTGATATAAAAAGATCTCCAAGATGTATTTTCAAGTAAAAAAAAACAAAGTATCAAAAAAATAAGCACAAGCATGTGCTGGTATGTACTAGCAACTGTTACATGACAGCAAGATGACAAGACTGAAATTTGATATTATGTAAAGTAAATCTGGCAACTAATGTATTAATGCCAGCATCTTATTTCAACTATTCAGAATTCATTTTAAAAAACCATGCAACTAAATAACACATTTCAAATACTAAAATCTCTACAACATTATAAAATGTGGCTTTATCCCACACCCCTCACCTCCCAGGGCACCTGGTGGCATTTGGGGACCTGCAGGGCACCCAGTTGTGGCTCCTCTCTGCCTGCCTAAGAGGCCTGGCCCTGAATAAGCCCCCATCTCTGGCCCTCCTGTCTCTACACGCTACTCAGGACCCCTCCAGCCAGGCTCACCACAGTGTCTTAAACATTTTACTACTTAGGGGCATTGGGGAGGAAAGGGAAGCAGAGGTGGTGAAAGGGGCTGGGAGCTTAAGGCAGACGGGGAGAAAGAGCAAGCCAGCCTCTCACTAAGGCAGGCAGACACTGCTACCAACATTCCGTTCAGAGAAACCACTGCAGTGGCTCTGCGAGGACTGGCTGGGATTTGAGGGGAGAGTAACGCCACCTTCCAGACCTGTCTGTATTGTTTAAAAAATACGTCTTGGTGAGGTGCATTCGCTGCTTTTTCAATAACCACCCACGTGCTGCCCTTGCGCAAAGTTACCCTGGAGGAGGGGCAAGAGCCTGCGCTGGCCTCTGAGGCGAGGAACTGAGGGCCAGGAAGTGGGGAAAGGAACTATCCCCCTTCTGGCCTTTTCTGCAGGCAGTTCTTTTAGACTTTGACATGCAGTGTTATTCTACCGGTGCTTATAGGGGTCATCCGGTGAGTGCAGTTCATTGAGCTGTGTTTCCTTCACACTGTCACCATGACAGCATGAGCAAGGTCGCTTGACACAGCCCAAGACAGACCTGCTGCTCCAAAACTTGTAGGAAGTTGTTTTTCAAAACAAACAGGAATGGGTTACAATTATGATGTGTACTGGAATCATATTTCTATTTTGCTAATTTGAGACATTGTATTACTAGGTTTGTTATTAATGAATGTTCTGTCGTTACAATGAAGATTCCTCGGCCGTGGTGAATTCCTTCTCTCACCACACAGCCAATTCTAGTCTGCGTAGTGAATACTTGCTGAGGGTTTTGCATCTACTGTCTGATCCTGTGGTGGTTTTGGGAATCATTCTGTACTTTAAACAATTAGATCCTGCATTGTTTTCCTACTTTTAAAATGATTTGTTTCTGCCTTTAAATTTATCACATCTTTCTGCCTTCTGGACTACTTGATTTTTCTTGCAGATTCCTGATTTAAATCCTGCCTCGAGTCCTTTCCTTTTAAGTAAGTGACTGAAGCCTATGGGCTTCCAGGGCCACACTCTGGCAATGCCTCTCGCACCATGGTCATTGTGCCAGTTCTCAGTCATGTACCCTTCGAGTCCTGCAGCTGGGCAGTCTGGCTGAGCCTGGCCCGTGGCCCCCGCACCTGCACCCACCTTTCCCACACTCAGCGCACAGGTACTCGCGGACGTTGTCATGCACACGCATGTGCTCCTTCAGCATGTCCTTCCTGGCGAAGGACTTCCCACACTGCTCGCAGGCGTGGCTCTTCACACCTGAGAACACAGGCATCCGCAACTCAGAACCGAGGAGCTCCAATCTGCGGTGGCTGCAAAAAGGACGTACCAAGGAGAGGGGCCCAGCCTCCCCCGCAGCTGGAAGTGCAGTGACAGGGACGGGGTCGCCTCTTCAGCAGCCTCCACAGAGCCCTCCCGGGGGTCCTATGGCTCGAGTAGATCCCTGAGGACCTGCAGGGGTAAGGGGGCAGGGGGCACTGGGCTCTGAGTGGCAGGGCTGATAAGGACGGGAAAAGATGGAGAAACGGAGGAAGGCACAGGGGAGGCAAGGTGCGACGGCTCTGTGTGTAGAATATGCGGAGGCCCCCTGGCATCCCACCCCGCCAGCCCCCTCCTGCAAGGGCCAGGGCCCCACATCCTGACAGACACGTACCTGTGTGGATGAGTTTGTGGCGCTCCAGGTTCCCTATGCTGTTGAAGATCCGCCCACAGATCTCGCAGGGGTGGATGTACCTGAAACCAGAGACAAGCTCAGGATGGCCGCACAGCCTCAGGGCTCCATGGCAGCGAGCGCGCTCCCCAGCACCTTCCTCCACAAAGGTGAGGCAATACGGTGCCACAGGGACGATAAAAGCCGCAAATATTTGAGCCTCTGCCACGGGTTGAATCGTAACCCCCCAAATTCCTACATCGGAGTCTTAAGCCTGGCACTTCAGAATGTGACTATGTTTGGAGATGGGGTCTTTGCAGAGGTGATTACATGGAAATGAGGCCATCAGGGTGCTCCCTGACCAATCTGACCAGTGTCCTTATAAGAAGATGAGATTGGGCACAGACACGCACAGTGGGACGGCCCTGTGAGGACACGGGGAGAAGAAGGCATTTACAGGACAAGGAGAGATGTGTCAGAGGCGGCAGCCCTGCTGCCACCGTGACCCCTGAGCTCCTGCCTCCAGGACTGAAGATGGTGTCTGTTTTTAGGCTGTGCCGGCTGTGGTTCTTCGTCAGCGCCCCTGGACGGGACTGTTCAGTCACTCAGCAGACTGCTTGGGTTATGGGCTGTATGTCAGATGTGGCCTGGCATTAACAAAACCTAATTGCTGCAGGAAAAAGTATTTTGGGTCATTCTGTAGGCAGGGCAGGAACCCTGCTATTTTCCTGTAACATGGCCAGCTGGTGCCAGGAGACTATGTGGAAGCACAGGATAAACCCTGGCCCTGCTGCCCCCCACTCCTGCCGCCCCCAGCCCTGCTGCCCCCCGGCCCTGGCACTCAGAGGATATCACTTGTTCAAAGCTACAAATGGCTTCTTAAAGCATGTGTCTCTTTGCAAGGAAGCATGTCCCCTCCCTCCTGGCACAACCCAGGAGCCCCCAGGCAGGCCTCACTTTTGCACGTTGGGGTCCGGCAGGTTTTCGCGGTGGATGACCATGTGGGCATGGTAGGTGGCCTTCAGCGCAAAGCGCCGGTTGCAGATGCTGCAGCCGTAGCCCTTCTCCTTGTGCACCTCCATGATGTGCTTCAGGTACTCCTTCCCCCGGCCAAAGGTGAGCTGCAGGCCAGGTAGACAGGCCACTGCTGACACCCGCATGAGCTCCCTGGTCCTCTTAGCTAATGAGGTCGTGTCCACAAACCAGGGTACCCAACGCCCTGAGGACCCACGGCTTATGCCAGGGCGGAAGGGACTCTCAGAGGCTTGATGGGGAACTTCTCCGAAGCCATAAGGCCTTATGCCCAAAACTCAGAGCATGGTTCTCCTCGGAAACAAACCACTCTCCTTTTTGGCCAGCCCCTTCCATGCACAGGGGAGGCCTTGTGAGGGCTTCAGGCCTGAGCGGGGAGGAGGAGGGGGAGGAGAAAGGGAGAGGGGAGAGGTGCCCCAGCCTGCAGCCAGCACAGCCACCTTCTAGGCGTCCGATCCCCCCACTTCATGGGTGTTCCTGAACCGCGTCACAAGGCAAGTTCCTGGAGTGTGCCTGTGAGACCCACATAGGCCATCCCTGAGCACCGAGGTGGCATGGGCTGGCCTTCCCAGGCACAGGTGATGGACAGGCACCCAGTCTGCAGTAGGACCACTGGCCCCAGCCTTTGGGGAGGGAGGGCTGCTTCCAAGATCCACAAAGGCGCCTGCTGTGTGGGGCCTGCAGCCTTGAAGCTACCACGTTTCTTTCCAGACCACCCAGGCACCGCGGGGCAGACCCACCATACCTGGCACCGCTTGCAGCTGTACTTGTGAGGCTCCGAGTCCGCGCTCTCGTCAGAATTGTCATCGTTTTCTTCCGAGGAGATCCCGATCTTACCGATAAACTCTTCCCTCTGGTGGTCATCCATCAAAGCGATATCCTGGAAAACAGCCAACACTTCCGGTTTCTAACAGTGCAGCAGACGCTTCACACAGTTACCTATACCACAGGGACGATCAATCATTTCCCCAGATGCAGAAGAAATGCCTCTCTGATGCCCATGACGGCCCTAACGAGCCACACTTATGCCCCAGTCCATCCCAGAGGTCCCCACCTAAACGCCAGAGCCGCCCTCGCTCTCCACGCGGGCTGTGGCTACCTCTCACGTGCGTCCAGCAAGATCCCAATCTGCGCCCAGGGCCAGGCACTGCTGGGGAGTGCCCCGAGTGGGTCTCCCATACCACCTGTTCCTTCTTCAGTTCTTGATCAGCGCTTCTCCCGCCCTTCATCACACCCCAAATCCTCCCTGCTCCCAGAGCTTCTGCTCTGTTCCTCCCTTTCCTCAAAGGCGGGGAGGGATGCAAATGCCAGGTCCGGGATGGGAAGCAGCCACGGCGGGGAAGCTGGGCCTGGCAGCTGGGCCACAGGAAGTGAGGCCAATGCAGTGACAGAATTCATTTTGGAGAGATGAAATGTGGCTAGTTGGTCAACTATTTGAGGACGCTGCTGTGGTCTGAATACTTGAACCCTCCCAAATTCCTATGTTGAATCCTAACCCACCAGGAAATGGTATCAGGAAGCAGGGCCTCTGGGAAGTCATTAGGTCATGAGGCTGGAGCCCTCAAGAATGGGATTTGGGGTGGGGCATGGTGGCTTATGCCTATAATCGTAGCACTTTGAGAGGCTGAGGCAGGCGGATCACCTGAGCTCAGGAGTTCAAGACCAGCCTGGCCAACATGGTGATTTTAGCCTGTCTCTACTAAAATACAAAATTAGCTGGCCATTATGGCGGGTGCTTGTAGTCCCAGTTACTTGGGAGGCTGAGGCGGGAGAATCGCTTGAACCCAGGAGGTGGAGGATGCAGTGAGATCTTGCGATTGTACTCCAGCCTGGGTGACGGAGTGAGACTCCGTCTCAAAACACAAACAAAAAGAACGGGATTCAGGCCCTTATAGAAGAGATCCCTACCCTTCTACCATGTGAGGACACAGTGAGAAGGTGCCACCTATGAACCAGGAAGTGAGCCTCGCCAGACACCGAATCTATGGGGGCCTTGACGTCCAGCCTCCAGAACCATGAGCAGCACATGTCTGCCCAGAAGCTGCCCTGCCTGCAGAATTCTGCTATGGAAGCCTGAGCTGACTGTGACAGACGCTGGCCTGGGGGCCTGCCATGAGCATGCCTGGGTGAGGGCGGCACGCGATCGACACCTTGAAGTGGACGTGGATGTGGTCCCTGAGCACGTCCACGCGGAAGAACTTGCGCCCGCAGATCTCACAAGTGTACTTCTTGTCGCCGTGGGTAAGCAGGTGCTTATTCATATTGCTCCGGCAGGAGAACACCTGTGGGCAGAGGAGCCGCATGGTGAGGGGCTGCAGCGTCGCATGATGGGAAGGAGCCTCTCCACCAGGCTCCTCCGGGGAAACCACAACCTGGGACAGAAGCACAGCACTGTGCTCCAGGCCTTGCGTCTCAACAGTTCCTCAGTGTGCGAGAGATACAAATAATCACTGATGCCAGGATAAGGATTACTCACTGAATTGTGTAAACAGGTGCTTATGTTACAATAGAAAATTGACCATTTGCTAGTCCTTATTATAAACGTTAGGTCAGCTCCATTTTTTTAGCTCATGTAAATATTTCCCTAGGATGGACTATCAAGGAACCAGAAAGTCACAGAAATACCTGCAATTTTCTGAAAGTAGGTATCAAAGAAGAAAGCTAGTTACCCCCTTGGCTTTTATACTGTGTTTCATGCACATTCACAGTGTCCCTGATTTCTTGCTCTGGCATGACGGGTATGGAGATGCACCCATTCATCCAATACCCATCCCAGGGGGTCACCTCTGTGACCAGGGCTGGGGTTGGCACTGGGAATACCGTGGTCCACATGACAGATGTGGCCCCACTGGCACAGAGCAGTGGACAAGGCTGGCAGCTGAGACCACTGCGAGGGCCGCAGAAACCTCAGCACCCCACAGGGCTCTGCGGGTCTCTATCTGGATAGCCATTCCCAGTGGCCAAGTAACCCGGGGTGTGACCTCCTAGAGCTCACCTGATGCCCACATTCTCAAGAAAAGAACGTACTAGATGAATGAAAGGGAATGAGTGATTCGCTAGGGACAAGATGCCGGCATCTCCAGGCAACATCTCCTTCCAAGCTGCGCAGATGACTTACGGGCTGACAGCACTGTGCCCCATCCCAGGGATGCTAGGTGGGGCAATGCGACAGGGTGAAAGGTGAGCAGGAGAGGACAGAGTCTGCAGATGTCATGGTCTTTACATACAGACTGGGCTGAAGATGAGAAATAACTGGAAACAAAAAGAATTCAGTCACCCAAACTACAGGCTATTTCACTACCTGCCTCAACCCTCAGTGGGTATTCAATAAACACTGCACGGAATAAAAACGTGTTTGGATGTGAGGCACTGAGCTGGTTTTGCACATACGATCTCTCAACAGCACGGAAGGCACTTGGGGCCAGTACCCCCCAAGGGGCAGAGGTCAGTGGGCAGAAAGACCAGGGACGGGGGACAAGGGGCACAGGCTTCGCCCACCTGTGGCCTGTGCACAGCTGGCCCAGCTCGCAAAGGTGCTCCAACTCACCTGCTCTACCCCAGCCCTGCCCCTCCAGCCCGCAGTCTGGAGCGTCACCTGGAACCCCAGCCACACCGCCCTCCTCATTCATTTGCTCAGGCTCGCTCTGTGGTTTGAAAAAAATCAGGAAATTTCATATAAAAACTGAGATATCCGTTTTCTCTTTAAAAAGTCAAAAGCTCGGTGATGGTGCTGCATGCTGGAAGGCAGGACAGCGGGACGGTGACAGCGGGCCTCCTGCGGGGGCCTGTGCTCCCAGTTGCTGAAACGCTGGAGGAGCGTCGCTCTGGGGCTCATGTGAGCCGTGTGTGGCTGAGGCATCCTCCAATCGGCGGCTCCGAAAGCCACCTGAGCGACGTGCTGGAGCTGCTGGGCCCAGAGCCCACTTGGGAGCCGCTCAGAACCCTTACTCTGCAGCATGAGCTTTGCATCCTGTGACAGACAATTCCTAGGCCTCTGAGCACAGATGCCATCTTATAGTCACCTGAGTGAAAGCTAAGTAACGAAGAAGTGATGCCACCTCCAGTCACAACCAAGGTGCTTATGCACAGAACTTGGGGCCATGGCAGCCTGACAGCTGTGAGTGCCATGGTGTGGGCCCTGGGCTCTCCCAGGAGGGGCAGCGTGTTTGCTGGATGTTTAGGATCCTGCATCTCCACCAAGCAGCCAGGTGTGGGACTCCCGAGCTAGTGCCAGAATGGTCCCCTCACTGCGCAGCCCTCGGATGGATGTGCTCCCGTGGATGACATCACCCTTTCCTCACTTGGGCAGCGCCGGGCATCCACTGAACGTGCCTGGGACCACCTGCCATGGGATCGGTCACGCTCTAACTTACAGAACGCCAGCCATCCACTGCACAGAGGAGACCGGCGCTGACAGGCAAAATAAAGCCACTGGATCTCCCTGCATCCTCATTCATTGTGCCCCAGTCCTGACCACAAGGTCACTGAACAATGCTATATAGGAGAGCGGGAGCCAGGGAGTAGCTCAGGTGGAAAATCATGGCAAAGAGGAAACGAGGCTGTCCAGGAAGAACCCTTCTTTCTCAGCCCACTCACTGGAAACCCATCTTAAGTGCCAAAGAAATCCAAATGGCAAGTGTTTAAAATGGGTGGACACCAGTTTAAGACAACCTGAGCACCCATCGTTACCCCCCAAATCTTCCCTGCAATACTCTGTAAGTACAGCTCATAGAGTCTTAAGAAGATGATGTGCTTTCCATCTCAGCTTCCGATGCGGACCGCGAGCATTACCTTGCCACACACCGGGCACCCGGAAGGCTCCTTCTTGTAGCGGACCAGGTTCTCCCCACCGGCCTCCAGGTCCTCTCGCTTCACCCGCCGCACTCCTGAAATTGCCAACCCCACCAGCAAGACAGTGAATACACTCAGAACACGCGAAGGTCCATCAGATCCCACTTCAGCCAGTGTCCTTTCCAGTGCATGGGAGGACAGGGCTGTCCACAGTGGGGACAGAAGCCTGGCGGTGTAAGTAACACCACCTGCACACTGGCATCAGCACTAACCGCCATTCCTGAAGCAGCCCCAGGGAAGGAAGGGAGATGGCACAATGTATGTGGCAGCTGCAGACACAGTTCTTGCATCGGAAACATTTGGAAATACAAGGGCATCGAGTGCTAAATTTTCCTAAGTGGCAGAGCGATGATGAGCTCCTATGGAAGAAGGCATTTCCACTCCATCTAAAGGCTCAAAGCCAACTTACGGTCTTATAGATGGCAAAATAGGCCGGCATTTTTTATTTAAAAGATACCAATATTCATCTCTCGCAAATTAACATCAGTCAAACCAACATCAGGCCGGTAAATAAAACCTTTATGGTTTTGAGGCATATTGTTCCAAATTGGAATCAAGACAGTTTTTTTTTTTTTTTTTTTTGGGGGGGGGACAGAGTCTCGCTCTGTCGCCCAGGCTGGAGTGCAGTGGCCGGATCTCAGCTCACTGCAAGCTCTGCCTCCCAGGTTTATGCCATTCTCCTGCCTCAGCCTCCCGAGTAGCTGGGACTACAGGCGCTGCCACCTCGCTAGTTTTTTGTATTTTTTAGTAGAGACGGGGTTTCACCATGTTAGCCAGGATGGTCTCGATCTCCTGACCTCGTGATCCGCCCGTCTCAGCCTCCCAAAGTTCTGGGATTACAGGCTTGCGCCACTGCGCCGGGCCCAGATTTTTAAATGTTCATGCAAAACAGGTAAGTTTTGACCAAAAGAGAGAAGCCCACTTCTCAGGATCTCTTTCTACATTGCCGACCCATTCTGGGAGCATTCCTGCCTGGCCAGGTGTAAATGCAGAACCGGACTTAAAAATGCTCAGCAAGCTGGACGTTGGACAAATGGACCATTCTCCAAAGGCTCCCAGCATGACAGACACAGGAGTCTGAGGAGTGGCTTAGACCAAGCTCCGATATGAGAGACAAATCCATAAAACAGTCACAAAAGCATGAGTTTACTCCCACATAAGATGACCCGAGTTACGTTAAATTGTAAAATGCAACCCAGCCACACTGCATCCCTGGAAACAGTTGACTTCTGGCAGCATCCATAGCTACTGGCATCCACGGACGCTTGCTATGTGTGGGGTGCTGTGCGAGAAGTTTCAAGAACAGGGTCTGGTTCAACCATCGCAGCAACCCTAGGGGTTCAGGTCTGAGTACTGTCTCCCCTGCGTAGGTGAGAAAACTGAGGCACAGTAGCTTGCTAAAGTCTACCCAGTCACTAAGTGGAGTCCAGGTTTGATTTGAGAAGCCCTGAGGATACCACCCAAGGAACCACAAAGAGAAATGTTGTGGGTCTTTATGAGTCAACATGAAGAGAAGAGTCAAGTAAAAAAGGAAAGTGCTAAAATGTACACAGGATGCAATTCCAGCCTCTTTTGAGAAAAGGGACAGAGGCACATGTGTATGCCTGTTTGGATGGACATGGTTATACTTCATTTTTTTATATATATATTTTTTGAGATAAGGTCTTGCTCTGGAAAACAGTGGTGCAAGCACAACTCACTGCAGCCTCGACCTCCCAGCCTCAAGTGATCCTCCTGCCTCAGCCTTCCGGGTAGCTGGGACTACAAGTACGTGCCACCGTGCCCAGCTAATTTCTTGTAAAAGCAGAGCCTCGCTATGTTGCCTGGGCTGGTCTTGAACTGCTGGCCTCAAGAGATCCTCCGGCCGCGACCTCCTGAAGTGCTGGGGTTCCAGGCGTGAGCCGCCATGCGTAGGAGGGTTATACTTTACACAGGACTTTGTGGTCTTACATCTTCTTTTCAATAAGCATATGCTTCATTTGTAATTATAATTTTTTCCAAATTTTAATGAAAAGGTGTTTGAAGGGCTGCTGCTCTTAGTTGCTCTTGTACGGGATTTTCCCACTTTCTGTCATTTCACAATGTCTAGTATCTTTGAAAAAACACTTCTAATGACAGTAAAACACTCGACTCTACAAATCGCCCAGTTTTCTTAGCTCCTTCCCCAGTGTGGAACATTGAGGGTATTTCCAACTGCTTCTCCTTGCGCATAGCAGGTCTGACACCTGTGTCTCAGCTCCTTGCTCTCCTGAGACAGGTTCTCAGAAGAGGATGAGCCCTTCGGATGGTGGGCGTTTCCAGGCAAAGGAGCAGGCAGCTGAACTGCTCCCCAAAGGCCTTGCTGACCGCGCCACCCCGCCCTGCCCCACCCCACAGGAGCTGCCTCTCCCAGCCCGCAGCAGGTGCACAGGCGGCCTCACCTTCCAGGTGCCGGCGCTGGTGGTCCAGCATGACGTCCTTGCGGTAGAACATCTTGCTGCAGACCTCACAGGCAAACTTCTTGTCTCCGTGCTTCTTCTTGTGCTTGGAGAGGTTGCTGTTGGTGGAGAAGAATCTGAAACACATCTCACACTGGAACGTCTTGTCATCTGTCCAGAGAGCAAACACACACAACGGTTTTGCGGTAAATAACATCTCACGCAGGCATACACACGTGGCCTGAATGTCAATAAAGCGTGGGTGACGGGCATGAGTCACGGTAGACGCGTGGCCAGGAAGAAAACAGCACCTGTGTGTCACACGCTGTCTACCCCAGGAACACACGATGCAGAGACAGGAACCCCAGTGCTTGAAAAGCAGACAAGGAGCTCACCTTTCATCACCAAGCAATGCCAGCTGCCTCCCTCCCAGGGCACCCTGTCCCACAGCACCTGGGGACGACGACTCCACTCCTGTCAGGGAAGCTGCCCGGTCCAAAGCTTCCCCTGGGCCTGCACTCTCCAGCATAACCAACTGACAGACAGAATGACTTCCCTACCAACCAACCCATCATCCGACCACCCGACCAACGTGGCCGCCCCCTGCCCCCAGGATCCCTGGTGTTGGCCCTCCCAGACTCCTTCCCCATGGACGGACATCAGTGTGCCCATATTCCCCCACTTCACCCAAATCCTCCTCAGCACGCACACAATCACACACCACACAAATACACTCAACACACACCACACACATGCCCCACACAAATAATCACACACACCACACACAAACGCCTCACACACACACACACCACAGCACATACACACCACACACACACACACACCCACAGAAATACACACTCAACACATCTAAACACATATGCATGCCCCCACACATAA
>NW_016816762.1:288230-291748 GCF_001698545.2 Rhinopithecus bieti
ATCACACACCACACAGATACACTCAACATACACCACACACACCCCCCACATACACATTCAACACACACCACATACACTATCACACACCACACAAATACATCCACACTCAATACACACCACACACAAATACATTCAACACCTACCACACATACACCCCAAATACACACCACACAAATATACACACACCAGCCCTACATAAATGCACTACACCACATACACATTCAACACACCACACACATATAATCACGCCACACAGATACACTCAACATACACCACACACACCCCACATACAAACACATTCAACACACACCATATACATTATCACACAGCACATACACACACACTCAACACACACCACACACATACACATTCAACACACACCACTAACCCCAATACCCAGTCACATACTACAAAAATACACAGTCAACACACACCACATAAACATACACTCAACACACACTACACACATACACAACACACCAAATATACAATCATACAACATACACCCACACATTCCACACACCACATACACACATACTCAACATACACCATAAACTCAACCACGCCACACATACAAATACACATTCAACACACACCCCACACAAATACACAACACACACATTCACCCCAACACAAATACGCACATTCAACACAAACCACACACACACCACACAACACCCCACACACATGCCCCAAATACACTCCACACATGCATCCACACACATGCCCCATACAACACATACTCAACACATACACCACACACAACCCACAAATACACACACAACACAAACATATGCTCAGCACACACCAAATACACCACACATACACAATCACATATCACACACACCACATACACACTGAACACACACCACACACACACATACACCACACACATGCACTGAACACATACCACACATAATACGCCACACCAAATACACACCACACACGAACACACACAAATCACACACACCACGAATACACTCAACACACATGCCACAAAAATGCACATACCACACACCACATACACACACACATTCAACACACACCACAGAAATACTCAAAACACACACCACACAAATATACCACACAAATACATCCACACACCACACAAATACACAGCCACACACACCACACACACTCCCCGAAGCTTCCAGAAACACCCATATCCCTGCATCCCAGACCTCATCGCCAGTCCCTCCTGGAAGATAGCCGTCAAACTGGTTTCTGCTCCGCCCAGGACACTGACAGACCCCCAGTGCCATCTGTCCCTCTGATTCTCACACAGGCACCCGGGGGACCCTCACTGTCCAGTCCCTCACACTGCAGCATCAGCCTAGGTCCCCTCGCCCTGCCCCTGTCCATCAGACGCCTCCCCAGTTGACGGCGACCCCGGGGCCCAGCAAAGCTGCGTTCTCCTCCCTGTGTCACCAACGCGGGAGGACATGGCAGCCGGGTGACCCAGGAGCGGGGCACCACAGCAGACTGCATTTCTGGGCCCCTGGGCTCTCACCCACGGATCAGCTCCCGGGCTCAGTAAATGTTTGCCAAATATACAAATTCCCAAAACTGCATCGAAAGCTGCCATTTGTGCAAAGCAGCCACCCTGTGCCTCTCCCTCTCTGCTGCCCGAGGGAGCTGCCACAGTGTCTGAGGGTCACACTCTCTAGGGTTTCCCTGCCTCAGCGTTTTGGGCCAGATCCTTTGTTGTGAGCTGCCCTGCGCACCGTGGGATGCTGAGCAGACACCAGGCTTCCACCCAGTAGGTGCCAGGAGGACCCCTCCCCACCAAGGTGTCTCCAGACATTGCCAAAGACGTTCCCTGGGGCGAACACCCTCCACTCTCCACCCCCACCAGGTAGAGATTCACTGTCCAGGGCTCACAAAATGAGACTCTCTGGGGTGGGCCTCAGGACCCCGCATGTGTCTGGCTTCACTCAGATGACCCCAATGTGCAGCCCAGGTCGGGGGGTGAGGGAAGCACACAACCTCCCCCGGGAAAGCCAGGCGTTCTCATCTCTTCCCAGCTGGGAACAGACAAGGCATGGTCATCTGCGAAGACAGGAGGCGGCCGTGGGGAAATCTATGCCCCAAGGGTGCCACCCTCAGGACAAGGCAGGGCTGGGAGGGGACAGTCCCCTCCCACAGCTCCAACCATGGCAGGACAGTGGGAGGTGACATCTGCCAGGGCTGAACACAGCAGAGGTGGCCCTTTGCGAGGCTCCCCTGCCCACACCCCACCCCACCCGCAGCGTGACCTCAGCCCAGAGCCATCCTCACCTGGGCCTAAGAGGGGCATCGTGATAGACGCTACGCTGAGTCCCATCCTAACACACTGTTTGCCTTCCTTCTATAAAGTGAAACATTGTCCATACAACCACTGCCCTCAGTTTCGTTTTGGCTTAAGATTTGATGGGCTCTGTCCATATCCACACAACCGCACGGTATGTGTCCTTCACGCACTGCGTCTGTGGTGTGCGTACTTACCACGCTGGACACTTTCATCATCACTTTAATGGCTACATGATATTTCATCGAGTTCACTTCTCACAACTCACTTTGCTATTTTTGACACTGTAGATAATTTAGTGATGGAATCTTTAGTAATGTAGATTTTTTTCTTCTGTCAAATCTCTTTATCATCAATTCTTAGGAATGGGACCACTAGAGCCACGGGCTTTGTGAAAGGCCACACCTTACAGCGCTGTGGCATCAGACCACCACAGGCCACACCTTTACAGCGCTGTGGCATCAGACCACCACAGGCCACACCTTTACAGCGCTGTGGCATCAGACCACCACAGGCCACACCTTTACAGCGCTGTGGCATCAGACCACCACAGGCCACACCTTTACAGCGCTGTGGCATCAGACCACCACAGGCCACACCTTTACAGCGCTGTGGCATCAGACCACCACAGGCCACACCTTTACAGCGCTGTGGCATCAGACCACCACAGGCCACACCTTTACAGCGCTGTGGCATCAGACCACCACAGGCCACACCTTTACAGCGCTGTGGCATCAGACCACCACAGGCCACACCTTTACAGCGCTGTGGCATCAGACCACCACAGGCCACACCTTTACAGCGCTGTGGCATCAGACCACCACAGGCCACACCTTTACAGCGCTGTGGCATCAGACCACCACAGGCCACACCTTTACAGCGCTGTGGCATCAGACCACCACAGGCCACACCTTTACAGCGCTGTGGCATCAGACCACCACAGGCCACACCTTTACAGCGCTGTGGCATCAGACCACCACAGGCCACACCTTTACAGCGCTGTGGCATCAGACCACCACAGGCCACACCTTTACAGCGCTGTGGCATCAGACCACCACAGGCCACACCTTTACAGCGCTGTGGCATCAGACCACCACAGGCCACACCTTTACAGCGCTGTGGCATCAGACCACCACAGGCCACACCTTTACAGCGCTGTGGCATCAGACCACCACAGGCCACACCTTTACAGCGCTGTGGCATCAGACCACCACAGGCCACACCTTTACAG
>NW_016816762.1:294831-302739 GCF_001698545.2 Rhinopithecus bieti
CGGCCCCGGCCCCCGCCCCGGCCCCGGCCCCGGCCCCCGGCGGGGCCGTGCAGACTCACCATGCGAGCGCACATGCCTGCTCAGGTTGCTGCTGTTCTGGAAGATCTTGCTGCAGATGTTGCACTGGTAAACCCGCTTGTGCTCCCCAAGCTGTTTGATGAGCTTGCGCCGGATGCCGTGTCTGCTCGAGAGAATTAAGCTCCTCTTGAGTGTGATGGTGTTATTCTGATGATGGGTGAACCTGCCCGGGGACGTCAGTAAGTTGGGAAAAGACAGGTGGGAAAAAAGTTCCAGGTTACAAGCAGCGTGGAAATGGCCTCCTTCCAAAACTTCACAGCTAATCCCGAGCCCGTACGTGAGAAAGGAGGGAATGCGCCCGGGCGTCACTTCCAGCTTCCAGGGCACCTGAAAGGGACACCTTGAATATATAATGACATTAGGCAGCTTTAGCTGTAACAGCCACACACCGGACTGTGTTCTAACTCTGGCCACCAGAAAGCCTGGAGGTCAATTTGTGCCTCAATTAGAATAACCACATCTGTTTTCTGCTCTTGTCACTCTGTCTTAACTCTCCTCTGTTTTACATATTATCTGTACCTGATTTTTAAAACTTCTTTTCCCTATTAAATGTATTTTTGATGGTAAGCCACCTGAACTCTTCTGGGCAATAAGATAAACTATAAATAAATAAACAGGTAACATCATTTCCGACATTATTTTGCTAACTATAAGAGGTGATCCAAAAAGGGCCCCAAAAAATGACCACCAACTTATTCAACTCCAGGGTAAAAATAACCCAAGAAAACACAGGGCAATCTGTTAAATTCACTGAAATTCAAATAGCAAAGTGTTTTATCACAGCAGCACTGCGAAAGCTAGAAGCAACCCAGCTGTCCATCAGTGGATGCACAAAAGACGGGGCATATGCAATATTACTCAGTGTTGAAAAGGAATATTACTTAGTGTTGAAAAGGAAGGAAATTCTGACACAGGCTACACATGGATGAGCCAGGGTGGAATAAGCCAGTCACATAAAGGACAAATTCTGTCTGATTCCACTTCTATGACATCTCTAGAGTCATCAAATCCACAGAGACAGAAAGTAGAATGGTGGGTGCCAGGGGCTGGGGGAGGGGCCTGGGGCGGGTGCTTAATGGGGACAGTGTTTCAGCTTGGGGAGATGGGAAAGTGCCACAGATGGCTGAGGGAGATGGTTGCCCAACAGTGTGACTATCCTGAATGCCACTGAATTGTGCACTTAAACATGGTTAAAATGGTTAAATTTATGCTATGCATATTTAACCACAACAAAACGTTTCTTTAACGCTGTTTTCACAGTGGATGCACCATTAAACTCCTGAGCTCCAGAACATTCCTGCTGCTTCCTCAGCAGGTCCATTTCCACCTCCTCTCCTGGGGCCTTCCTGCTGGGAAGGTGCCTTCCCTCCAGAATGGCTTGGCTGCTGCCAGCACTGTCTATCCACAGGACGGCCCAGGTGCCAGACAGGACTTACTTTGGAACCGAGCTGGTGTCAGTGGTGGTGGTGGCCAGCTTCCCCAGAACCAGCTCCATGATCCGCTCGTCCGGTGTTGCGCTCACAGGCTCATCCGGAGGGACCTCGGTAATGATCTCTGCCACTTGCTCTGTACGAAGGGGATGTGACAAGCCAAGTCACCACAAGAGCAGGGGACAAACACAGCCAAACCACGGTGACACACCGCCCCGTGGGGACCACAGCCAGGCCCAGCGGCAGGCACAAATGTTGAGGTTTACACAGGGGAAAAAAGAAAAAAAACTGGCAATATTTTGGGATCCACACATTTACTAGTATACGCAGAAAAGCAAGATGTTTTTCTTAGCCCAAACTGAAGTTATAATTTGTTATTCTTTTTAAAAACCACAGCATCATAACATTACTTCAATCCCTCTTCATACCAACCAAAAATATTTTCGATATATAGCAGAAACTTCGAACTTATTTTCTGACAGAGATTTAGAAATGTTAATGCTTCTAATTAAATGTGCCAACATTAGTATAACCATTTTAGCTAACCACTTTGTACAAAAGTCAAAGATCACATCATCGCCAATACTAGA
This sequence comes from Rhinopithecus bieti, assembly GCF_001698545.2. Taxonomy (NCBI): domain Eukaryota; kingdom Metazoa; phylum Chordata; class Mammalia; order Primates; family Cercopithecidae; genus Rhinopithecus; species Rhinopithecus bieti. Next base: position 296,930 of record NW_016816762.1, read on the forward strand.
GACCCTGGCCAGAAACCTGAGACAAATGAAATAGGAGAAGATTACACAAAAAAATTCAATCACTGGTTTCTAACACTTTGCCTACTAAATGTCTTCCCAGCGTAAGTAAGAATTAGTGAAATATCTACCTGACCCACTTTCCCCCGCCCCCCATCTTCTATGCCTATTCACAGAGATGTGGGGAAACTGGCCAGCAGGCTTTCGGGTGCTCCTAAATCAGCGCCCAGCAGTGCAAAGCCAGGAAGCTGCAGACCCAGAGTGGAAAAGGGGAGGCTCAGAATTTTCCACGATGGCTGCTCTTCCCAATTCTCTCTAATTCATCAAAACAATAAGGACTCCTTTTCACTCTCACAAAAGAAATCCTGGTGTATCCTAGACAGTAAAAAGAAAAACTGCCCGGTGTCAGTAACAAAGGTGAAGGGGCCAGTGGCTGAGCATCAGAGCTCGTCCTCACTGTGAGGACCACCAGGCGTGTGCTGCAGGTGGCTTGGATGGGGGCTGTGTGAGGACCACAGGGACAAGAGCCTTGCAGGGACCGCACACCCTGGAAGAGGGTCAAATGCCTCTTCAAACCCAACTGAGGATGCCGCACAATCAAAGGATGAGCCCTAGCCAGGGCCTGGGAGCGACTCAGTGCCCACCCACAGGTGACGGACCAAGCACTGTTCAGCGATCAAGGAGAAGGAGTCACAGATAAACCATGTGGGCGGGTCTCCAGCCTGTACGCTGCCTGAAAGAGGCAGACAGAGTCCATTCATGAGAAATTCCAGGATGGGTGGAATGCACTGGTACAGAAGACAGTCAGGAAAGCGGCTAACGAGACGGAAATGTCCTCTACCCTGACGGGGGTGCTGGTTTCACAGTTCTATCCATTTGTCAAAATCCACAACCTGTATCCTTTTTAGTGTGAAAGGTATTACATGGAAATTGTACTTTACTAGAGTTGATTGAGAGAAAAACAGAAGGGCTTAGAGTCTACCTGCTACGAGGCCTTTCTACACTGAGTTTTCCTGCCCTGCCCTCTGCCCCCTGTCCCGCCAGCCCTCAGGTGCCAGGAGGGCTGCACCCCACGCAGGTACTCATCGCAGAAACCCACTCATCACCTGGGGGTTCCTTGTCTTCCACGATGACTAGAGGCTGCTCAGCTTTGGACGCTTTGGGTTTTCTCCCCCTTCGAGGCTTTTCTTCTGTTCTTTGGGGGCAGCATTCTTGTTCTCAGGCACTGCAGGGGGTTCCCCCCGGGGTGTGCCCTGCTCCTTCTCAGGAGCTGCTGCCTCACTCTGGCTGCCTGGAGGAAGGCTTTTGGCTTGTTCCAAGTGGCCCAAGAGATGTTCTACAAAGAGAGATGCAAAGGCACCGTGCAATTAGGAAGACTGCCACCGTCCACACCTGCCCTGGCCTCTGGTTCCCATGTGTGTTTGTTTTCAATCTCATTTGCCAACCTTCGTATAGGCAAGTGAACTTGATTTCTACTGTTTTATTTCCTCTGCATCCAACACAGTTGCTATTTTTAAAAGTAAATTAAGTGGTGAAAGCAATGGTAGGTTCACCATGAGGGCAGTTTAGTGAAAAAAGCAGACACACACATATGTCTACAAAGCAAAAACCTGAGAAGGAGATATCAAAATATGAACGTGTCCAGGGACGGTGACTCGCGCCTGTAATCCCAGCACTTTCGGAGGCTGAGGCAGGCGGATCATGTGAGGTCAGGAGTTCAAGACCAGCCTGGTAAACATAGTGAAAACCCGTCTCTAATAAAAATACAAAAAGTTAGCTGGGTGTGGTGGTGTGCATCTGTAGTCCCAGACACTGGGGAGGCTGAGGCAGGAGAACTGCTTGAACCCGGGAGGCAGAGGTTGCAGTGAGCGAGATCGCACCACTGCACTCCAATCTGGTGACAGAGCACGACTCTGTCTANTCATCGGACTGCCACACTCCCCTCAACTTGGGTCTCCTGAACAGCATAGGTGAGCCTCCCCCCAGGTGGGTGCTAAAGAACACAGGTGAGCCTCCCTCCCAGGCAGGGCCTGAATAGCACAGACAGCCTCCCTTCCAGGGAGGCGTTAAATAGCACAGGTGAGCCTCCCTCCTGGGTAGGTGCTGAACAGCACAGGTAAGACTCCCTCCCGGGCAGGTACTAAACAGCACAGGTGAGCCTCTCTCCTCGGTAGGCGCTAAACAGTACAGGCGAGTCTCCCTCCCAGGCAGGTGCCGAATAGCACAGATGAACCTGTCTCCTGGGCAGGTACCGAACAGCACAAATGAGCCTCCCTCCCTGGCAGGTACTAAATTATACAAGTGAGCCTCCTTCCCAGGCAGGTCCCAACTAATACAAGTGAGCCTCCCTCCCAGGCAGGTGCAAAACAGCACCCATGTGCACCCCTCGCTGGGCAGGTGGCTCCACTAGTCCTGCAGCCCCAAGGAAGGCAATGGTGCTGCCAAGAGCGTCAGCTTTCTCCCTCACAAGCCCCTCTTGACCATGGAAAGAGAACCTACTTCAGACCACTCCCCAGCTGTCCCGGACAACTCTGCCAAACCGAGGGTGGCTTCTCCCACAGCCACCCACCCAGTTAGGGAACCCAGATGGGCACGGGGTCCCAACAATGCTTCTCTCTCCAATAACCCTGCTGCCGAGGAGGTCTAGATTTATGTCTGAATAAATGAGCCACTGAGAACAGCTGCCTTCTGGGGTCTGATGAAGGGAGAGGGGCGCAGGGTGCCCAGGGATGGAGAGGGGGTTACTGGGGGAGGCTGGTGGGCTGTATTTTGCCTGAGGGCCTGGACGTGAGCCTCTGCTATTCTGTAGCACAGTATTTATGGTCAGAGACAGCACAAGGAACACGACGATGAGCTACACCAGCACCTGGTCACACCACAAGGGACAGGTACCACAACAGGTCCCGTGGAGGGAGTCTCAGAAAAACCCACAAGACTGTAACATTTTAAAACTTTCCCCCACATTGTACGAATTCTTGGTTTGTCTCTTAACTTCAATACTATAAATAAGAGCATGCAAATCATATATTATGCAAACGAGCTCCATTTCAAGGTTTTTATCCTGTCTTTTCAGTCTAAAATGGGTAACCTTTGAAACTAGAGCGTCTCAGGGGAAGAGGTGGTGTGATGCAGGTCCCTGGCGCTCTTCGGGTTCTAGGTCACTAACGAAGGCCAGCGCCTGGCCTAACAGCACCTCTGGCTGACAGGAAGCCCCTGCTGCTTAGCCGCTTCTAGTACTTTGTTTTATTTGGGTCCAGAGAAATAGTTACAAATAACAGGAGGCAATGCCTCCTCCTCAACCGTGAGTCTGCCTCACCAAAGTGCCTTAGATGCTAGCATCACTCTTAGGAAGCCCAACACCCTCGCCTGCTACACTCCCGTGGGACTGCGGGGACCGCAAGGGGAGGTTCGCAAACAAGATGAAGGTTCATCTGTCTGGCCGGGGCTGCACTAAGTGGAAGTCTTCAGGGGGCTGGGCCCCAGATTTCTTGGGAATTCTTGTGATAGGAGGGCTTAAAATGCAGGAGGTACGGCACACTGGAAATTCATCCAGAAGCTTCTGGAGGCCACCTCATGCCAGACATGGATCCTTCAGAGCCACTAAAGCTCAGGCAAAACATGACTCATTCCTGCCCCTCAGAACAGTCCAACCTGGGGAAGAAGGCATCAGGGAGGAAGAACCAAGCCCTGATTTCAAATAGGAACCCTCGGAGTAGAACTAGCCAACCCCACCAAGGGCCCCCCGTCCCCAGCAGCCGTGGCAGGGGAGCAGAGCCTCTCACACAGTCCTCGTGCAGCAGCCCTGGCCAGAGCCCCTGGGAGTCCACTGCTGTGGGTGCCCTGTTCTCAACACAGGGGCGGGTGGCACCTTAACAAGAACAACACAGAGATGCAAGTGACAGACACAGAGGCAGGCGGACAAGGACGGGGTGGGCGTCGAAGGCTAACCTGGTAGGTCTCTAAGCCGACTGCCGCCGGGCCCCCCCTCTCCAGGGTGTGCTATGAGTCCTAGAGAGAGGGGGACACAAAGGCAACAGTGACTCATCCCTCTGTGCCCCGCTGGGGACCCCCACTGCTTGGGCCTCCAGTGCCACCCACGACTGGGAATGGGGAAGGCGTGACTCCCACATCCCAGAGGCTGCACGTCATCACTGAAGAATACAGGGGCATCCTCGGGCCACGTGGAGAAGCGCAGCCGGCCTTGGCCTCCTTGTGGTGTCTGCTTTTCTTTGGTCTGCTTACTTGCTAGCAGCAAATTCGGTCAGAGAGACAGGGGCCTCAGACGCCCCCCAGGCCCACAGAGGCCACCTCTCCACTACAGGCTGGTCCAGGCACACCCGGCTTCAGGCCTCACACAAGGAAAATGCTTTACTTTTGGAGACTGGTGCACACAAGCAGGCTCAGAACAAAAAGGATGTGTGCAGGGGCAACCCCGTTCCACCCTGGACGACGCAGGAGACTTGGATGGAGGAGGGCTCGCGGTTAGGAACAACCTTTACAAGCAAGCGAGCCAGCGCTCACACTCCTCCAGCCATTATCCTGACCTTTTCCTTTCTTCCTCAGACGGCCCTAGAAAACATCGGACACTGCTGCTCCCTGTTTTCAGCCGAACGGCCCCCGGCTTTACAATGCTCTCCAATGTGGGGCCATACGCAGCTCGGCTGACAAATGCAGGAAGAAAATCAATCCCTTTTAACTGGAAAGTTTCCATCTGTGTATCTTTAGGATAACAACTGCTTTGAAGCAAAATGGACAGAGGGAAATGTTAAAAGTGAGGCTGTCTATTCATGAGAACAATCTTTACTTCGGCCTAAAGTTCCCCGGCCTCTGCAGCGTGTCTGAGAATCCGCACTGCACAGGGGCCGAGGGGAGACCTGACCGGCGCCCTCACCTGTCCTGCAGTTGTGGAACTCCAGCGCGCTCTCGATGCGGAAGGTCTTCTCACAAGTGCCGCACCGGTACCTGTACTCGCCGTCCACCTGGTCAGAGGGACACGCGTGAGTGAGACGGCCCGGCGCAGAGTCCACAGAGGCCAAGCCCCCGACGCGCTGCCCGGGCGACTCCGCACCTGTGTCTGTTACGACTCTGACCTCCACCACCCTCCCGCTGTTTAGGAACACAAAGGATGCATGCTCTTGCTGTTCACCTGCCTAGAAAGGGAACCCCACACTCAGGGAGCCCCACTCCCAGCGCCTAACACTTCCATTCTCCTGCGTCTTCCTGCTGCGCTTGTGGGCATCTGACCGGGACCAGGGGCTGGCAGGTGGCCCAGGGATGCCTGGACACCCACAGCCCTCACCTGCTCTCATCCCTCCTGGGACTCTCTTCTCAGGGACGCCTGGGCATCCAGAGCCCTCGCCCGCTCTCCTCCCTCCCTCACAGCCCTGGCCCGCTCTCCTCCCTTCTGGGATTCTTTCTTCTCATTGCAACATGGTGATTTGGTCCGTTGTCTGCCTCATCCCCACAACTGGGAAGAGAACCCTGGGCTTATTTCCACCCACCTCGTTCCTGCTATGCTTGTAAGAAACGTGCTGCTTTAGGCTCTCTTTGCGGCTGAACAATTTTGCACACTCTTCGCACTTAAACAGCTTGTCACCTGAGGAACCAACCAACCAAGAGTTCATTCACTACTTAGAGCATTTACTGAGGGAAGCATGCCCACTGGGGAAACGCCCCCCGAGCCGCCTTACTCCCTCCATGCGAAGGGGCTGCAGAGATGATCGCCCACCAACTGCAGCCTCTCACTGGCGCAGCTCGTGGGAGATGACCCAAGGAGAGGAGACTCCATGCTGTCCTCCCACCCCCGGCCCCGG
>NW_016816762.1:306439-309112 GCF_001698545.2 Rhinopithecus bieti
AAAAAAAAAAAAAAAAAAAAAAAAAAAGAATTGTGCCCTAGAACTGTGAAAGCCCTGGGAGACGTAGCAGAAGCAAAATCAAAACGCTCTGTAACAATCCACTTCCACAATCCAGAGCGCATGGAAGGACCACTGCGGGGGCGGGGGGAAAAGAAGATTCCTTGCTAAAGAGCTTACCAAAACAATAACAACAAAACCAAGAAAAGCCCCAAGAAAACTAAAAAATTAAGCAATGAGCCATCAGGGTGTCAGCAGACACATATACACACACAAACTCAGAAAGAATGGAATTCCTAGATAGTAACACAAGCTGAGAGGAGAAAACTGGGGGAAAATACATTTAAATGAGTAAAGAAGTGAAAAAAAATAAAAATAAAAAAGGCAAATATAACAAGCTGTTATGAAAAATAACCAAATAAAACTTATATAAAATAGAGACCCAAAATAAAAACACAATGTATGGATTAAACAGAAAATTAGACACAACTGAAGAGAGAACTCATAAACTAAAATGAAGAGCTGCAAAGATTACCCAGAATGTAGAAAAGTGACAAGGAGCTAGAAAAATATGAGCAGGAGCTAAGAAGACATGAAGTGTAATATAACAAGGAGGTCTAAAACATGTACAACAGGACAAAGAGAGAATAGGAAAGGAGGGCTAAACAATGGGCAAGATAAGGGTAGGGGATTATCCAGAATGAATGAAAGACATGAATCTTCACATTCAAGATCCGAACAGGGAAAACAAATAAAAATAAAGACATAAATGAGGACTCTGTTATAAATTGCAGAACTCCAAAGACAGAGGAGGTTTCAAAAGCAAACAAGTACAAGGCAGCGATTACTTACGAAGGAACAACTGTAACGACAGCAGACGTATCAAGCGCAACAATGGAAGAAAGTAGCATAACAACATCCTCAATGTGCAGAAAGAGAATAAGAATAAATCAAAAATTCAATATCCAGTGAAAACCATTTCCAATGCAGATGGTTAAAGAAAGACATTTTGAGACAAAGACTGAAAAGATTGCCACTAGCAGGCCTGCCCCAGAGGAAATTCTGAAAGGCAGTAAGAGTGATTTTAGATTGAGGGTCAGAAATATAAAACAAAGGGAACTAAAGTTAAAAAAAAAAAAAGCCATACATAAGGAAATTAGCAAACATCATTCTAGACAATTATAAATTCAAACAGGAAAAACAGAGCAAATTCGAAAATATTTAGAATTAAACTGTGGGAGGAAGACAGCCCACACATCAAAGAGATGTATATATACTCTACTTTGTTAGATGAAGCATTTTAAATATACTTATTAATTCAATTGTGTTAACCGTGTGCTTCAAATCTATATCCCTGTGATTTTTAGTCTGATTTATCAATTAAGATATATGTATTAAAAGCTCCCACCATGGAGGCAGATTTTTCTATTTCTCCTTGTAGATCTGCCAATTTTGCCTATTATTAGACTATGTTATTAAGCGCATATAAATTTAGATGCACTGTATAATCAAAATGTGGAAGGCAGTTAACATGGTTCTTAGGAAAAAATCATCCAAAATGCTTACACGAGACAATAAAATAGCTGGAAATTAATGAGTTAAGCATCCAACTTGTTAGAAAGACACAGAATGAAAAGTATAAAAAGGAAATAATAAATAAGAGCAGAAATAAAGTAAATATACAATAAAAAGGATCAACAAAGCCAAAAGTGGGTGCTTTGAAAAGACTAATGATATCGGTAAGTCCGGCAAGAAAAAATAGAGAATGCACAAATAACCAGTCCTAGCTGCAAAAGAGAAAACAGCAGCCCTCTATAACTACTCGTCCGCACCTATTATTGCCTTTCCATTTTTCAGTATTAGATAGCATTTATTATTTAATATGGAGGACAAGGATTTAGCTTTCTTATAGACTATACTCTCCCTCCCAAACACTTACCTTCTCCACAATCCCACCAACATATTTATATCACTATTTTGGGGTAAATCAATAATCGGTGTATTTATAATTATGACCATAAAAATGTATTCACAACTGCACCAATATATGTTTATGATTCGTTTTTTGGTTTGTTTGTTTTTGAGACGGAGTCTCATTCTGTCGCCAGGCTGGAGTGCAGTGGTGCGATCTTGGCTCACTACAACCTCCACCTCCAGAGTTCAAGCCTCAGCCTCCTGAGTAGCTGGGACTACAGGCAGGCACCACCATGCCCAGCTAATTTTTGTATTTTTAGTAGAGACGGGGTTTCACTATGTTGGCCAGGATGGTCTTGATCTCTTCACCTCGTGATCCGCCTGCCTCAGCCTACCAAAGTGCTGGGATTACAGCCGTGAGCCACTGGGCCCGGTCTTTATTTATTTATTTTTTTTTGAGACAGGGTCTCACTCTGTCGCCCAGGCTGGAGTGCAGTGGTGCAATCTCGGCTCACTGCAACCCTTGCTTCCCAGGTTCAAGCCATTCTCCTGTCTCAGCCTCCCAAGTATCTGGGACTACAGGCACACATCACCATGCCTGGCTAATTTTTGTATTTTTAGTAGAGATGGGGTTTCACCACGATGGCCAGACTGGTCTCAAACTCCTGACTTCAGGTGAACAACCTGCCTTGGCCTCCCAAAGTGCTGCCATTACAGGCATGAGCCACCATGCCTGGACTGATTCTTTTTTTTTTTTTTTTT
>NW_016816762.1:309612-327594 GCF_001698545.2 Rhinopithecus bieti
ACACAGCCCCTCCTATCTCAGGGAGGTCACACAGCCCCTCCTATCTCAGGGAGGTCACACAGCCCCTCCTATCTCAGGGAGGTCACACAGCCCCTCCTATCTCAGGGAGGTCACACAGCCCCTCCTATCTCAGGGAGGTCACACAGCCCCTCCTATCTCAGGGAGGTCACACAGCCCCTCCTATCTCAGGGAGGTCACACAGCCCCTCCTATCTCAGGGAGGTCACACAGCCCCTCCTATCTCAGGGAGGTCACACAGCCCCTCCTATCTCAGGGAGGTCACACAGCCCCTCCTATCTCAGGGAGGTCACACAGCCCCTCCTATCTCAGGGAGGTCACACAGCCCCTCCTATCTCAGGGAGGTCACACAGCCCCTCCCCGCTCACACGCCCACCGCCTTTGGGGCTGCTCCTCAGTCTCCTCCTTCCTGGGCTCCTGAGCCATGGATTTTCCTGAGAAGCCCCCCAGCGAGAGGCGGCCACAGAAGGCAGAGCTGTCACCTGGAAGGCATGCTCGGGACCCCTCTGGTAATCTGGGTGGCAGAGGCTGGACTGCCCGAGTACCTGACTCCAGCCTCGAGGCAGCCGTGCTGTAGGCAGGGACTCCTGCCTCTGTTTACTCATCCCTGAAATGGAGTCACGGTTGTATTGCATGGTGTTGATACCAGGCAGTGTCTGGAGGACCTGGCAATGAGGGGTCTTAGTCACCACCAGCCTGAATGTAAGGGGAGCCCGAGTACCACATCTTACGTAGTTGATGACATACAAGTAGAATTTGACTGAAAATATGAAGGAATTTCTTTTTTCTTCACTCAAAACTAGTTATCAGGAAGAAAAACAAATGAGCAGCAACATCTGTCTGGCTTTGTGGAGGGGACCGCCCAGTGCAGGCAGCACCCTCCCGCTGTGAAGCACTTACCATGGGTCTCCATGAGATCCGGGGTGTGCTCTGCACAAACGTGGCACTTCTAGAAAACCCAACCGCCTGCTCTGCTATTTATGTCTTGGTGACAAACACAAAATGCTTCTCACCAAGCAGAGGGCAAAATGACACGTGCGTAAATTCATTAAAGCCAAGATGAGTAGGATGTCTCAGGAACGTGTGACCAGGTAGCTAAAGCCTGATGGTGTCAGCACAGTGGCTGTCCCAGTCACTCCCCACAACCGCACTGCCTGGAACCCTGCCAGGCCTGGGGCCTCTGAGCATGTTCCACATGTGACAAATGCCACAAACTGTTTCCGTGCGACTCCCCCATGGTTTATTTTACGGGAGTCTTTCTTCACTACACATTAGCCTCATAAGAGGCTTGTAGAAAAATCAGCTCCCTAAGAGAAACAAAGTTCCCAGAGCACTGCAGAGGCTGGAAATGTGTTCAATTCTTTCCCGGCCACCTTAAATTGGTATGTCAACCTGAGTAGATAAAAATGTTTTGCAGGCCGGGCGCAGTGGCTCACGCCTGTAAACCCAGTACTTTGGAAGGCCCAGGCAGACGGACTGCTTGAGCCCAGGAGTTTGAGCCAGCCTGGGTGAAACCCTGTCTCTACAAAAAATATACAAAAATTCGCGGGGCGTGGTGGCACATGTCTGTGGTCCCAGCTACTCAGGAGGCTGAGGTGGGAGGATCGCTTGAGCCTGGCAGGTCAAGGCTGCAGTGAGCCATGATCATGCCGCTGCACTCCAGCCTGGACAACAGAGCCAGACCTTGTCTCAAAAAAAGAAAAAAATGTCTGGCAGATAAGGAAACAGTGGAAGGGGCTGTCAAGTGGAGACAACATAGGCAAGACGGCACAAGAGATGCCATGGCTGGCTCCTGGCCCCTGCCAGCGCGCCAGAGTCAAGGCGCCCAGCTGAAATGCAACTTCCACAACCGTGAGGAGTAAGGAGTGAGGTCTACGGGGGTTGGGGATGGGAAGCGGGACTGCCCAGAAGCTTTAAACCCTGAGAAAGCCTTGGTTCTGACGACTACATTGTGGCGCAGTGGGGCAGACAGGACAAAGCTGGGGACATCCTGACAGCCGCAGACAGGTGACAGCATAAGTCAGAGGGAGCTCGACACAGGAGTTTTACAACAGGGGCTCCCCACACGTCCTCCTTACCATTGAGGAGCTGCAGCTCCAGGAAGGTGGCGGAACACACTTTACACGCCCACTGGCTGGGCTCCGACTCCACGGGGGCGCTGTTTTCTGGGGTGCCTGCAGCTTCAAAAGACATGAGAGGAGAAGAAGGTGACCCCCAAGCAGCTCATGTCTCCACGAATCCCGGCCCAGCGGAGAAGGGGTGTGTGCTGAGAGGCAGTGATGACAGCAGCTGACAGGCCTGTGGTCACTCCACATGACAGACACCATTTTCAGAGCTTTACACACATGGTTGATTTGGCCATGTGACTGTCCCCTTTTCACAGATGAGGCAACTGAGCACAGAGACATGCCTGCTGCAGGGTCACCAGTCACAGAGCTGAGAACTCCTCCAAGAAGCCAGTCCAGAGGGACCAGGTTTGTCCCTTACATGACTTCATGAGAAAAATGCATCCTAAAGAACCAAGCGTAATTCCTCTAAGCTCTCACTGGCTCATAGAATAAGAGACAGTGGAACCCAAAACAGCCAGCCAGTGGCGCCCCCGTGTGTGGCTGGGCTGCTGCTCCCGCCCAGCGCTGTCCAGCAGACTTTCGGTGGATGACTGACGTTCTCCCTAGCTGGTATCCAGCAAGGCAGCCAGTAACCAGATGTGGCTCATGTCCCAGGAAGTAAGTGTTTAATTTTACTAAATTTGAACTTAATTTTACACAGACACCTGAGATAGGGGGCCGCTATCCCAGGAAGCACCTCTATCCCTCAGCCCACACCACACAGGAATCTGGGGAGAGAGAGCTAGGCTGAGGGTACATGACATGTGGTGTAAACCTGGCTATAAAGAGAACTACAGGCACCTTTTAACAAAAAAGTCACTGATGCTCTTGTGCAACCTAAAAACTGGGAGGCATTTTACGTGAGTGTGCCATGATCTGGCCCAGGCCAGTTTCTCTACAATTCATCTGGCAGCTCTATGGGCCAGCCCAGGGCAGGACCCGTGCCCATCACTTTGACTCCAGTCACGATACAGCCCAGATTGAAGTTCATCACCCACAGCAAAGTCTAGGGGCCACTCCCAAAGACAAACTCCTGGGTCTTTAAAAAAAAAAAAATCCAGAACTACAACTGCACATGCATTCAGCACTAGAAAACAACATGTATCTTTTCATATCTAAAACCAGCATTAAAGATGCAATGAATAAAAGGAAAAGATAAGAGATTACTGCTATCACCGTTTGCATGCATGTTCTGAGTTTTCATAAGATAACAAGAAGAAAGAGGTATAAATGCAACATGAAATTTTTTGTCATACTAAAAATAAAGAAAGACCAGAAAGAGCGTGTGTGTGTGGGGTGGGGAACCCTGCCAGCAGGGCATTTTTCCGGGACATCCCGTCCCCACCAGCTTCTGTTCCCTTTTACACTTGCTCTCCGAGAATCCACTGCTTGAAGAATCCCAAAATATCAAGGACAAATGGAAATCAGAACCAAATTCCCATTTCTCACTCACCTTCCCAAACATACACAGGTTCCAAAGAGAGAAAGACACTCACATATGAGTCTCAGAAAAAGAGGACAAGGGCCCAGGTTAGCTGGAAGCCACCACTTCTGAATAAGGGGAATTTCTTCTAATCCACGTGGGCCCTTGTCTCTGGCAATAAGCCTCCACATCCCCACAAGCGCGGGTTCTCCTCAACTTGGTACTCAGCTGCTAAGTAAAGGGGACTAGAAAAACTTGTCATGATGACTATTCGCTCATCAAGAGAAGTACTCAAGATTTTCTGAATATTAATTGTAAAAGATAAGAATTCTTAAGAAAAAATATTAGTTAACAGAAGGCAATTCTTGACTGCCAATCATTTAAATATCCAACAAAAGAGAAGTGTCTGAACAAAATCTAACACCATACAGCTTTAAAGTGATGCCAGAGATAGTACCAGTAGGGAAAAGGCTTAAGATGTGGTAAGCCAGACTGTGCACGCAAAGAAAAGTAAGCAGTAAAATGGGAGGGGCAGCTAGAGCTCTGCAATGCAAAAATGCAGAGTTTTTTTTAAAAAAAGGAACAGCAAAGCTACAGCACAGCAAACAGTCTGGCGTTCCAGTGGGCAGGGCTGACTACAGGGCAGCACCAGAGAACTTCCTGGGATGAAGTCGAGGTCTGTAAGTCAACTGTGGTGGAGTTCAGACAACTGTAGATACTCAAAAGTCTCTAAACTGGCAGGGACAGTGGCTCACACCTGTAATCCCAGCACTTTGGGAGGCCCAGGCGGGTGGATTACTTGAGGCCAGGAGCTCAAGACCAGGCTGGGCAACATAGCAAAACCCCATCTCTACTAAAAAAAATGCACAAATTAGCTACACGTGGTGGCATGCGCCTGTAATTTCAGCTTCTTGGGAGGCTGAGGCATGAGAATTGCTTGAACTCGGGAGGCAGAGGTTGCAGTGAGCCGAGATCACACCACTGCACTCCAGCCTGGGCAACAGACCCAGACTCCGTCTCAAAAAAAAGCTCTGAACTGTACACTTAAAATCGTTGAGTCTTACTGTATGTAAACTATATGTCATCAGTGCTGGTTTTTAAAATACAGGGGCCAGGGAGGTGGCTCATGCCTGTAATCCCTGCACTTTGGGAGGCTGAGGCGGGTGGATCACTTCAGGTCAGGAGTTCAACACCAGCCTGGCCAACATGGCGAAACCCCATCTCTACCAAAAAGAGAAAAATTAGCTGGGCGTGATGGTACATGCCTGTAATCCCAGCTACTGGGGAGGCTGAGGCAAGAGAATTGCTTGAACTGGGAGGTGGAGGTTGCAGAGAGCTGAGATTGGGCCACGACATTCCAGCCTGGGTGACAGAGCAAGACTGTCTCAAAAAAATAAAATTAAATTAAAATAAAAAATACTAGAAAATGTGAATCATATGGCAACAACAGTTGAGTTAAAACAGTGATGCTATATGCGACTGAACAGTTTCCCCAATGTTATAAAATGTGTTTGTATTTTACTTTTTTCATCAGAAAGGTGATTTTGAAAATTTTCTCTCTTTGAAACCCAGGTGTGTTTGAGAAGGTGAGTGAGAAATGGGACTCTGGCTCTGATTTCCATTTGTCCATGATCTTGTGGGATTCTTCAAGCAGCAGCTTCTCAGAGCAAGTGTAAAAGGGAGTAGAAGCTGGTGGGGATGGGATGTCTCATAACAACGCCCTACTGGCAGGGTGCCCCCACCACACTCTCCTCCTGGGCCCCATGCTCTCTCCCATGAAGATCCAGGATGCTTCTTGGGCTGCCCCCTCCATCTGTCAGCAGGTTCAGGTTCTTGTAAAGAAAGAAAATCAATCTTAATGTGAGCTCAAAAAAAGATAAGGCCAGGCACAGTGGTTCACGCCTGGAATCCCAGCACTTTGGAAGGTAGGAGGATTGCCTGAATCCAGGAGTTCAAGACCAGCCTAAGCAACACAGTGAGACCCATCTCCACTAAAAATAAAAATTAAAAAAATTAGCTGGGTGTGGTGGCACATCCCTGTGGTCCCAGCTACTAGGGAGGCTGAGATGGGAGGATCACTTGAGCCCAGGAGGGCGGCTGCAGTGAGCCACGATCATGCCACTGTACTCCAGCCTGGGTGAGAGTGCCAGACCCTATCTCAAAAAACAACAAAAAAAGAAAAGGAACTAGAAAAGTAAATCCACTACCAGAATAAAATAAGTAACTTTTAAAGGGATGTGTTACTGCTCCTTTAGTACAAAACCAAACTTCTCTCTGTATTTAGAAGACAGCTCTGCTGATCTGCAAAACTGACTGATTTCTATACAAAGATGCATGTTTGGAGCGAATGAAAGAGACAGAATTAAGTCAATGAGTCTTAGGAGCTCTCACGCTCACCAAGAAAGACTCGGCCACCACAATAAGTAATTTACAGGAAGACAGTTCCTGGGTTCGTCGGCCGCCAGTACGGTTCTAGGAGCACACCAATGGCCCTGGAGGCCACTCACATCACTCTGCCTACGCCCACTGGGCCAGAGGTGCAACAACGCCACCAAAGGCCTCCTTTCCTCCCACCACCTAGGAGCAGAGTTCTCTCTGGGAGTGTCCACACCAGAGGCCACGTCGCTAAGCAGGAGTGGAATTACACAGTTACCCTAGAACTCCAGGCCTTCACGTGTCCAGTCTAAACAGTGAGAACTGGGCATGTGGCCAGCTTTCTAGATGTTTCTAGCCTCTCTTCGAAGGTCTTGTTATCTATTGAGATACTCATTTCTGAGAAGCGGGCAGCGTTGGGCTCCAGTGCACAGCTTCAGCTGGGTGAGGTGCTCAACACACACTCAGGCTCTGGTGTACCCTGGGTGCACTGGGCAGGCAGGGCTCTAGAAGCACCACTGTGCCTGGAGAGTGACCTCTGGGGGCTCAGGGAGGAGGGGCCCAGGGCAAGGAGCCAGGTAGGTGGCAGAGGATGAGAGGCAGTGTGTGGGTAGGGGGGGCGTTGACACGGCTGCTGGGTTGCTGTTTGAACAATCAGCAGGAGGACCCCAAGGAAAGCCCACCAGGGTAGCCAGCGGCACTTCGAGGGCCAAGCCAGAGCTCAATGGGGGGCTCTCTCGGGAAGGGAAGGAGGAACCTAACCGACCAGTGAGTGGACAGGAATCATGATGTTCACTACCTCTCCAGAAATAACTGCTTGCCATTTGTCCCCAAACACAAGCGACCATTCTAAAAAGCATTTCTGAAATCTAAGAGTAACTGAGTTGTTTATTTATTTCCCCAATTATAAACCCTGTTGAGGTTTAAGCTATGCTTAAGTGACCACATGCTCCCATTTACGCAGACTGTCCTGGTCGAATTATGACAAGTGTCCTTTCGTTCTGAGAGGTTTTAGGGAGGAACTGGAATTACCCTAGGAACTCTGGAATCAGGAGGCGACTCTGTTGAACACCACAGTCCCAGGCAGACTTCATTTAAATATATTGTTTCAAACTCAGCTCCAGATTGAAGGGTCTCCAGCAGGTAAAATGAATACAAAACACCTGTAGCTCCAATAAGGGGTGGCAACTTTTGCTTTGACCTTAGCCTTGAGAGTGGTGAGGGCATCCCCCAGGAAATAAGCTGACAAGGGGGTAAATGGCCAAGAACAGCATCTCAGAACCCAAACCCCAGCATGGCTCCAGTCTGGGCTGGCCATGGGCACACATGCTGCCATCTGCCTAGGCCTTCAGGAATTCCAGACACAAGCAGCCCAGGCCCCGAAGATCACAGTCACTTGGGTCTGCTCAGAGAGCCCAGCCTCGCAGGACTTGGAAATGGCCCCTGACCCAGCAGGCACCACCACGGGGGCCTCTCTCGTGCGGGGCCAGGCCAGGCCAGGTACCTGGTTTTGGCAAAGCCACGAGGGTGGGGCTAGGAGCAGCTGGGTAAAGAGCAGTGGGTTTCTCCAAGTTCTTCTGTCCTTTTCATTCTTAAAGAAGTCCACACAAAGCCACGGTCTTTCTCTGTGAAGGGTGCGAAGGCCCCGGTACACTCAGCTCACTTTACCAACCTGGCCGGAGAGGATGCTGCCACCACTGCAGGCCCTAGAAGGAGCCGCCCCACGTGGCTCCTTCCGACACTCCCTGGCAGCATCCCCAGCGGCCCCTCTCCACCCAGCCCTCACATGGCCCATAGTGGGTTCAATAGTGGCTCCCCAAAATGCACATCCACCTGCCACCTTTGGGAGAGGATCTGTGCAGATGCCATCAAGTTAAGGTGAGGATGTGATGGACTGGGGAGGCCTGAATCCAATGACGGGTGGCCTTATGAAGAGAGGACACAGAGACATGGGGGAGAAGACAGGCAGAGACTGGAGTGACACAGCCACAAGCCAAAAGACGCAAAAGGCCGCTATGCCGGCCACCACCAGAGGTTGGGGAGAGTCCCAGGACAGATCCTCCCTCAGGGTGCCCAGAAGGAACCAGCCCTGCTGACATCCTGACCATGGACGTCTGGCCTCCAGCACTGTGAGAGGCACATTTCTGACGTGAAGCCACTGGGTTGCTGGTGTTTTACGAGGGCAGCACAGCACTGGGACACTCCCACACAGCCTGTCGCAGACCTGGGATTAGGGACAACCAGGGGCATTTTACAAAGCCTCAAACATACTGACAAACAGGACAGACCAGAACCTTCCAAATATGTTAAGAATCTTACGCTACCGAGCTACTAATATTTTGGATTACACTGCATTTATAAAACAAGGAAACAATGCTCATATGAGAATCAGGTCGTTTGGCTTGGGGGGCTCAGGCGAGTCAGTATCTATTTCTCCCCCTTGAGCAAATAATCTTCATGCCAACGATAAATAACATTTGCTTCCCTGCGTAGTGTCAGCTTCAGCCGTATGAAATTGCTGTTTTGCAGGTCAAAAGGAATTTCATAGAGTTTCTTCAGGTTTCATGAGGAGGATCTATGTCAAAACACCCGCAACATGGATGAGAAAGATTTAAAGTTCAACAGCCCTGCTTGATGGGCAAAGTGATGCCCCGACCCCGGCTTAGCAGGACAGGCACTGTGATCTGCTTTTCCAGCAGGAATGCTAGATATGGGCAGATCACACACACAACCTTCACTAGGGCTTTCTTTGAACATGCAGGCGCACACACACAGGTGCGCGTGCACACACACACACACACACACAGGTACGCACATGCGTGCGCGCGCACACACTCACACGCACACATTCCCCCCAACTCTGGGAGGTGGCCATTGCACGGTGAACAGCAACACTGGAGCCGGGTGCCAGGGACCAATCCTGATTTCTTCATCTACTCCACTGTGACCTGGGGTTAGTTCCTTAACCTCTCTGTGCTATTTCCTCTGCCTAAAGACAGGGCTAGTACCCCAGCCTCATAGGATTAGGAGGATGAGTCACTGGACGTAGCCCCAAGGGCAGAGCTAAGCAGTCATGCACCACGCACCACGTAACAAGGTTTCAGTCAATGACAGTGGTCCCATGAGATTCTAATACAGTATTTTTCCTCTATTACCTTGTCTATGTTTACATAAACAAATACTTACCATGCATCACAGTTGCCCACAGCATGCAGTACAGTCACATGCTGGACAGGCTGGTAGCTAGGACAACAGGCTACACAGCACAGCCTGGGTGTCTAGCACGCCATGCCATCAAGGTACATGAGAGTGGGCTCTACAACGCGCCAAAGACAATGCCATCGCCCCATGACACATTTCTGAGAACATATCTCTGTTGTTAAACACTGTCTCAACTGTGTTAGCTTGTGTTACATCCACGTGCCCAAACTGACCAAGGATGTTTGACAAGGAGAAAGACAGACCCGACTCTCCACCCCTCCACTCTCCGCATCCCAGCAGCTGGCCCAGCACAACCCATCTCACCAGTGTGTTTGGGTCAGCGCAGAGCTCAGGGGGCCATAACCCCTCCGGCATGAGCCCTGAGGGAAGGTATCGGGCCTCGCTGATCGGGCGGCCGCCACAGTACCAGGTGGGCGCCGGCGAGCCCGACCTTGCTTCAGCATGGCTTGTCATCTCTTGGCATAGAAGCGCCCGCGTTACCACACGCCGCAGGCTCGGTGGCGTCCGGGGGATGTCTCTTTGAGGTGGTGGAAGTACACGCTCGCTGCCCGTGCTGGTAGGCGTTCAAGGTTCTTTGGTCAGCCTCCGCCGCCGGCCGCACCAGCATCATCCAGTTGCAGTCATCCTCATTGGAGGTGTCAAAGCACACGGGGTGCCCATCCTTCTGGAACACCTGAGGGTGAGTCGGCCCGCGGAGAAGCCGGGAAAATGGCTGATTACCCATCTGTGTGTCAGCGTGTCAGGGGCGGGTGCTGAGGAACCCATCTAGACAGTGCCACCTCAGAGGCCATATGGGCTCCTGTATGGGATGCTGAGGTGTTTACAATGGTGAGGAGGGTCACAGGTAGACCATGTGGCTTGGATGGGTCAAGTTAGTCACAGGCAAAAGGAAGCAGCAGACACAGCCTATGTGTCATCACACATCACACACCAGTCTATGTATCATCTGGATACCTGAGTGTTACTCACGGCCCAGGTGCAGAACTCAAGTTCAAATCAGGTTCTAGTGGGCCTGGGGATATTGAAGTTCTTGTCCTGGTCCAGGCCGGCTTTGGGCTATCTGAGCTCCACTCCTAGTCCACATGCCATAGGGACACCTAGGCTCTCCAGATGGCCCAGTGGGAACTGGGACACCGTTCTACTCCCAGCTCCACCACAGGACGCTGGGTTCCTCCGGCTTTATGAGCTACCTCCCCATCTATCAAACAGCACTATTGCTTTATGGATTAAATGCAGGCAGGAAGCAGGGAGAAAAACGTACATATTTTGAAGTTCAAATCAACCACACGACTACAGGAGGGTTTTGTTCCTTATTTTCTGATGCCATGATCTCTTCCTCCCTGCAGGAAGACAGCTCTCCCCTCTCCTAAGCTTTTCCTAGAGAGGCCTCTCTAAGGACGGAGCCCTTGGAAGTGAGAGGTGGGGGTAGGGGACCACCAAGTACCTAATGACCACCAGTTGCTGAGGAAAGCGTGCTCCCAGCTGGTGGCACCGTGCCTCTGGTGGGCACAGTCCAGCTGAACGCTGGTGCGTGCACTGAGAACAACCCGCTACCAGGAGATGACCTGCAAAATCGCGTAGCTGAAAGACCACCAAAATGGGCACAAAAGGCTTCTTTAAAGGGGCCTCACCCCCAACTGTGCACCCACACCAACTATATACATTCACTGGATGGGTGCTGCAAAGGACAGGCAGGTAGCCGATGGCCTTTCCGAGGCTGTATGGGGTATTGTTACATACTTCTTCAACTTAAAACAGCCCCTTCCTCCCTTCCTCCCTTCCTTCTCTTCCTTCCTTCCTCACTTCCCTCCCTCCCTCCCTCCCCTCCCTTCCTTCCTTCTTTCTCTTTTGTAAACAACTCAAGTGCCTTTCCTTTTTTCCCCTTTTTGCTGCAATCTGCCTTATAAGCCCAGGTTTTCAAAGGGCTTCCAAAAACCCAAGCTTGTTCACTTCACCTGCCTGTCCTAAAACAAGCGGATCCCTTTCAAGGGTCTCTAAGAAAAGTTTGCTAACTAACAACCCATTCCTCATTTGTTTATTTCACAGATATTTCTGAAGCCTGGCTGGCTTAGGGTACTATCGTACCCCTGAGGGCAGACATGGGAACAGTCAAAAACCCGCGTCGCCTGGCCTCATAGGCCTTCCAGAGGGCTTTTTACGTATTCTAAAGCCTGCCTTGCAATACACATACATTTTAGTTTTCTCGAGTTCACATCAAAGTAGAGAGCCACTGTCTTCTCTCAGTCTGATGTGCTTTTTAGAGCTACCAAACTTTGCACTGTTGGCCAATGTCTCCTCACTGCCTAAACAAACACCTTCCCTTTGAAAGAGCTTTGCAAACTACCATACGCTCTGCACAGGTGTGAAAATAACTGGAGTGATGGACCCCTGCAAGACACTGCCTTGTAAAGCCTGCAACAGCAACGGAGGTCGTAAGACAGCTGGAGTCAGCATTTGGGGTTTCTCCTGCGTATATGTTTTAAATACACTCTTTAATGTTCTGAAAAACTGAAAAATTACAAAATACCAACTTAATATTGATGCTCTTGCAATGTAAAAAGAAACGTTTCCTTGGAAATTAAGCAGACCTACAACGTTTAGAGCTATTTTCGAGGAATTGACAAATCACAGAAACTCAGTGGTTCTCACTCCCCATTCCCACATAGGAACGCCAGAAAAACACCCAGTTCCTGAGCTCCTGTTTGGCAACAGCCTTTACCTTCAGGGGAAACGCAGACTCCTTTTCCCATTTGGCGACCCTCCTGGACTCAAAGGGACCGAACTGTGTCCGCTTGACGAGCTGAGTGACAGCAAACACCCCCTCAGCTCCGTCTTCCAGTCGTCTGATCTCCAAGTTGGGAGGAAGGGATGACCTGGAAATGGAATAAAACAAGACTCAAAAGACAGCACTCACACCTGGGGACTGACTCGTTAAGCTAACCTAAAAGCTCGCCCTCACTGACCGCCAGGGGTCTTCTGAAATAAAACTCTCCAGGTGATAAAATAGAAGCCTTCTGGTGGCTCACACCTGTAATCCCAGCACGCACTTTGGAAGGCCGAGGTGGGAAGACTGAATGAGCCCAGGAGTTTAAGACCAGCCTGGGCAACATGGTGAAACGCTGTCTCTACAAAAAATACAAAAAATTAGCTGCCATGGTGGCATGTGCCTGTAGTCCCAGCTATTAGGAGGCTGAGGCAGGATGGCTTGAGCCTGGGAGTTCAAGGCTGCAGTGAGCCGACATTGTGCCACTGCACTGTAGCTTGGGTGACAGCACAGGACCCTGTCTCAAAGAAAAAGAAAACAGAAGCCTTCCTAATAGGTGCTGAATGAAGACTGAGGCTGAGGTTGTGATGATGCCCTCGGGCTGTGGCAATCTAGCCGTAATCTTGTGGCCTTAGCTACACGAGGCCGACCACAAGGCCCTCCTGAGATTCATTCACCCAGAGCACGCCATGGCGGGGCTGTTTACTAAAGGATGGATTCCACTCCCCGTGGACAACCTGTTGACAGCGACAACAGGTGCATCTCTGATGGGGCTGCTATGGAACAGGAAAGGGTCAGACTGGCATGGGGACCAGCGATGGAGGGGGGACCACAGGGAACTCGCTGCTGAGGAGCTGTAGGAACAGCACCCCGAGGGAGACGCAAGGGCCATGGGCGTCCCAAAGAGAAAAGGTATCCAGCCAAGTGGAGCAGGCCAGTTTCACTGAGGATGGGATCTCTTTAACCGAAGTAGAAGAATGTCAAGGACAGGGTGTGGGGAGGAAGGCATAGGAGCCGGGACGAGCCCATGACACGTCCAGAACAGAGGCGGACATGGGGTATCCAGCACACAGGCCCCTCAGACAGAGGCAGACATGGGGTCCCCAGAGGACAGACCTCTCCAACAGAGGCAGACATGGGGTCCCCAGAGCACAGGTCCCTCCGACAGAGGCGGACATGGGGTCCCCAGAGCACAGACCTCTCAGGGTGGGCAGGAGGCCGCTGAGACGAGGAGCCAGCCCAGAGGGTCCAACTGCAGGACCAAGGGTTTCAGCTGAATTTTCATGGGCAACAGGCAGCCCCTGAGGGTTCTGGGGAAGAGGGGGGTTGATGGGAAGAGGGGGGTTGATCCGCTCTCTACTTTAGGCCGAAACATTAATCTCTTTGTTTTGAACCACACTAAGGAAAAAACAAATGAATGGTGTTGTGAGGCATGGGGAGGCCCTGGAAACAGTCCTGGAAAGACGGTGACCATCTGTGCAGCAGCAGCACGTGCCAGGTACCATCACCCACAACACCACAGCCACCCCACGGGCACCGCCATCCTCTCCCCTTTACAGAGGCCACCGAGGTCTGGAGAGGAGTGCCTTGCCCAAGCTCACCTGCCCGGGGCCACCAGGTGGCACAGCCTCCCCCAGGTGAGAGTGGAACGGCAGGGCAGCTGCTGCCCACTGAGCTGCCTCACCAGGCCTGCAGGGGCTGCTTCCGGAAGCTGCTGTGGGTCAGCCCCGTCCAGTCCTCATGACCCCCATCCCCTGCCCCGCCTGCGTGTGCATGTGTCCGCTGGCAGGCCAAGACCTGGAATGCAGAGAAGCCAACGAGCAGACCTCCAGCTTGGCCACTGGTGCTCAGCATATCAACCACCTTGGCCAGTCCATTCTTCTGCAGCCTCCACAATGTGTCAGGAACAGCTGGGCTCCAGCTAAGAACCCTGGAGTGGATCAAAGAAACTCACTCTGGAGCTTTGAAGCGCGTGTTTTGGTGCATCCCGGCAGCAAGGCTGCTCAGTTCACAGAGGGAAGGGAATCGCTGGCACTCACTCAGAGTGCCTCTGTTCTCCCTCGGGCTCCTTCCTCCCCGTCTGTAGACATGAAGGCTGCTAGGCTCCTGCCGCAGCTGGCATATGGACAGGCCTGGGACCGTGAAAGCAGCTCACAGCGGTCACTCACCTTGCCCTGCTTAACACAAAGGAGTCTTTGACCATGACCACTGGGCCTAGCTCGGGACATTCGGAGTCGTGGTACTGGCTGCAGTCTTCACACCCTGTAAGCAGACATCCGAGCATTAGAGCACCCAGGGGAGGAGACACGCAAAGAACACAAACCTGGGAAATGGGGACCCTGGCCCCATGAGGGTGACCCAGAGTCATGAGACACATGCATCCGACACCACAAAGATAAGCAAGGGACGGTGCATCGGATGGCACGAGGCCTGTGTCCCGAAGGCCTCCGTCAGTGCTCACGCACACATGAGGAGTGCAAAAGCAGGACATGCCTCCAGGGAAAGCTCCAGCTCCACCGTACACCTGAAATCAAGCACGGTCACCTCCACGGTGACGAAGACCAAGACCCTCCCCAAAGAATAAGCATAAATGAAAATGGCCAATGTTAGCGGGTTCGTGATAACTCTAACACACTTCCCTCCTGACTAGCCCTGGATTACTTTTCTGGACCAAGTGCTACCCCCTGCAAAGTGCCCTCGGCCAGGAGTTCTGAGAAAGGTGATCCTATTAAAACCACACCCCTGTAAGTGCACTGCTTAGGAAATAAATGTGTCGTAGGGAAAATTTAAATACACAACTTTTCTATATTATAAAAACCAAATGTGGACATGGCTTTGCCCAGATAGCAAACACCATGCCCATCTGTGTTCTATGACATAGGGCTGGTCTCGGACAGGTCCCCGGGCCACTTACAGATGAACATGATCTCTTCGCTCCCATCTTCAGCCATCTCTGACACCTGTCAGGATACAAGAGAGCCTCATTACCCAATACCAAAATACTTTTTTTTTTTTTGAGATTGAGCTCCCTCTGTCACCCAGGCTGGAGTACAGTGGCACAATCTTGGCTTACTGCAACCTCTGCCTCCCAGGTTCAAGTGATTCTCCTGCCTCAGCCTCCCAAGTAGCTGGGACTACAGGTATGAGCCACCACACCCGGCTAATTTTTGTATTTTTAGTAAAGACAGGGTTTCACCATGTTGGCCAGGCTGGTCTCAATCTCGTGACCTTGTGATCCGCCTGCCTCGGCCTCCCAAAGTGCTGGGATTACAGGTGTGAGCCACCGCGCCTGGCCTCTTACCAAAATAATGTTTAAAGACAATTCCTGCTAAGGGCCTCCTCCAGCCAGTATAGGGACATTACGTAGTGCTCTAAAGAGAGCACACAGTGGGGTCTCCTCTTATTGTGGGATGGGGCTGGGGTCCCTGAAACACCTTCTCACCTCAAATAATGTTATTTTAAATAAAAGCAACGGATTTGAACATCCTCGTGAACTCAGATTTTTATCTTTTCATGTTAGCCATCAATTACCATTTTTAAAACAAATATATCACCTTTTTGTGGTGACAGGGTCTTGCTCTGTCACCCAGGCAGGAGTGTAGTGGCGTGATCACAGCTCACTGCAGCCTCTACCTGCTGGGCTCAAGCAATCCTCCTACCTCCGCCTCCCAAAGTGCTGGGATTATGGCACGAGTCATCGTGCCCACCTATATCACCATTTTTAAAAAGCCAGTTGTCACTTTTTTTCCCCTCACTCATTGGGCCGTGAATTCCTCAAGGTCGGGTATGTTTAATGCAACATTTTTTCTTCAGTTCCTAACCTATGGCTGGTGCCCCATAAACACTCGTTTCTCTGGGAACTAAATAAATGCGTGATGTTGTGGAGGACTCTCGTGCTCCCACATAAGCTGTTATCAGATCCAATAATTCTATTCCCTATCCATCCTTGAGGTTCACCTCCAGAAACACTTGCATAGTGGGTAGATGAGCACAAACTGACACCCACACACACATATATTTACAGGGTGATCTAGACATTGTTTACTCCTGGGCTGTAAAATGGAAATAAAAACACCCACCTCATGCAGTTTGGGAGGAGCATAAAGTGAGATACACACAGTATGTGCTACCGAATAATCATTCCTCCTCTGCCCACCCCCATTCCCAACTGTGCCCATTGGCACGTCCTTCCTGCATCCTGCTTCTCCGATGCCCGCTGCTGGTGGTTTAGGAAAGCGTGCATGCTGGCACTTCTTGAATGCTGATTCCACACGCCCTCCACCCCACTCATCCCCAGCAGCTTCAAGGGTGAAAAGCAGACCATGCAAAACCCATATGGAAACTCACAGTCACTGAGCATGCGTGTTTGAGAGCAGTGTGGGGTTGAAAACTTCAAGTTAGGAGAGTGAGTTAGCTACAAGAAAGTGAGGCAGAGGAGAGAGAGTTCCAATTTGACCTTAAAATGCCAGAAATAACCAGGGGGGTGAAATTTTCTCCCAGAACAGCACTTTATCTTCTTTTCCTGGGAACACGCATTCATGTTCCCAGGAACATAAAGGTATCTCACTGACTCAGTTTCACAGCCACATTCGGCCTCGCCTGCCCCAGCTCCTGGGCACCTCGGCGCAAACAGGGACCAGTCTGGGATGGGGGCTCAGCGGGGCAGTGAACAGGAGATGAATAGGGGCAAAGGGCAGAAGAAACCCAGGGCGGGGTGGGGAGGGGCACGCTTTCGTGAGTTGCTGCTGTGCTGCTGGAGGTGTAGGACCTGTGTGCCCCCTGCAGGAACCCACGCCACTCACGGTCAGAAGCTTGGGCAATGGGAACAATAGGCCTTAAGAGGCTCCCCACACTGTGGTTAGATCACCGCAGAATACAGAGTCCCAACAAAGGTATTGGAATCGGAGTGGGAGGATGGCGGGAAGTCATCCTGGCCTTGCTTACTTGGGAACCTGCACGAATCCCCTGAGGCCTGGCGTGGCCGCCTCTCCCCGGGGCAGACCTTGCCTCTGGCCTCCACCTCTCACAGACTGCCCACCCCCCAGGTGCCCCCAAAGAAGATCCCCTCTGAGCGGAGCTGCTGGGAAAGGAAACCCAGAAGAGGGAGGTGAGGGAAGCAGGAGAGCAGGGTTTTAGCCTCCTGTGCTACACTCCGATTCTATGTAAATGTCTGAGTCCTGGCAGTACGGGTCCTGATTAGCAGCATCTGGTCCCCAAAACATGGCCTCTCTAAAACAGCTCCTCTGGGCCCAGGATCAGAGACCACAGTCACCCTGGGCTGCAGATCAGGCCTGAGTAATGGAGCATCTTCAAAGTCTTTGCTGTCTTAGCAAAAATCTCTTTAACACTCAGAAAGTGCCCTTGTAGAAGGGGAAGTGTGGTCTCCAGACCGCTAAGGCACACAGGACATCCCAGAACAAGGCACACAGGAAGTACTGTTTCAGGGAAAAGGAGAAGAAAAAAGAACTAGAAGTTCAAGATCCCAGGCAAGGTCTGTCATCCCAGCACTTTGAGAGATGAAGATGGGCGGATCACCTCAGGTCAGGAGTTTGAGACCAACCTGGCCAACATGGTGAAACCCCATCTCTACTAAAAATACAAAAACTAGGCTGGGCGTGGTGGCTCATGCCAGTAATCCCAGCACTTTGGGAGGCCGAGGCAGGCGCATCACAAGGTCAGGAGATCAAGACCATCCTGGCCAACATGGGGAAACCCCGTCTCCACTTAAAAAAAAAAAAAAATTAGCCAGGTGTGGTGGCAGGCGCCTGTAGTCCCAGCTACTTGGGAGGCTGAGGCAGGAGAATGGCGTGAATCCAGGAGGTGGAGCTTGCAGTGAGCTGAGGTCGCGCCACTGCACTCCAGCCTGGGTGACAGAGCGAGACTCCATCCCCCCCCCCCAAAAAAAAACTAGCCAGGCACAGAGGTGCATGCCTATAATCCTAGCTACTCGGGAGGCTGAGGCAGCAGAATCACTTGAACCCAGGAGGCGGAAATTGTGGTGGGCTAAGATCGCGTGCCTCTGCACTCCAGCCTGGGTGACCGAGTGAGACTCCGTCTCAAAAAAAAAAAAAAAAA
>NW_016816762.1:329827-344225 GCF_001698545.2 Rhinopithecus bieti
CCCAACCCCACCCTCTCCAGCCACACTTCCCAGAACGCCAAGCTGAGTCCTGCCTCTGGGCCTTTGCACATGCTCGCCCCCATGGCTGGACCTCTCCCCAGCCCTCTCTGCCATGCCTGCTCACTCCTCAGTCCCCACTCCCCACTCCCCTGCTCACTCCTCACTCCCCAGCCCTCTCTGCAATGCCTGCTCACTCCTCAGTCTTAGCTTAACTTCACTTCTTTGGGGAGGGTCTCCCTGATCCACCTGTCCAAAGTGTGGCATGCTTTCCAAAAGTGCTCTGTGATTTCCTTCACAGCACTGTCACCCATGTAGCCATGCCTGTGTGTGACTGATCTCATGTCTCTCTCCCACCACACTTCAAGGGCCAAGAGGGCAGGACTTGTAGCAGCCTTATACAGCAGAATATACTTGGACCCTCCTCGGCACTGGCACACGGGACAGGCTGATGTCTGATAAGAGAATCAGCCACTTCCTGGTACACCCCCTAACACACCCCAGGCAGCGGACGCGAGGTTCACCCCAGGCACAGCCACTTCCCCTCAGTCCACCACGGGGGTTCTACCATCTTTCAAGACAGAGCCCTAACCTCACCCTCCCAGACACTTTCCTCCCTTCAATTACTCTCACCTCCTCCGTGATCCCCCCAACAAGTTGACTCTTCCTAAACCACTATCTCAGCTTCACATAATGTCATGCGCATGGTCTGTTTTTTCTACTAGATTTATTTTCTTTCATCTTACTTTGAGACAGGGTCTTGCTCTGTCACCCAAGCTGGAGTATAATGGTCCCATCACAGCTTACTATAACCTCAAACTTGTGGCCTCCTGCGATGCTCCAGCTTCAGCCTCTCAAGTAACTGGGACTCCTGGCACACACCACTATGCCCAGCTAATTTTTTAAATTTTTTTGTAGAGATTTGGTCTATGTTGGCCAGGCTGGTCTCAAACTCCTGGCCTCAAGTAATCCTCCTGCTTCAGCCTCCCACTTCAGATTACAGGTATGAGCCCCCATGTCTAGCCTCTATTAGATCTTTAACCATGAAAGACAGAAGCTTAAAACTGACTTTGCCACTTACTCCCTTCGTTCAGTTCTTATGTACTTTGTATGTAGCACCCCATGTACAAGAAAGCCCTGATAAATCTTTTGACCTGACACCTTCTTCACCTCCAGATAATTAAGAGTGGTTGGAAAGTTCCAAATGTTTTGTTTGCACAAGTTATGCCAAGAAAGTTCAAAAGTTTAGTTAGATTAGCATTAAGATCTGGAAGAGAAATGTTTCATGTTCCATATAAAAAGTGATTTTAAACTTTTATATTGTTTTTTGATATTTACAAAGCACCTGCTAGCTGCAAGGTTCCAATGCTACCACAACGACCTGCGCTTGGCCTCTGACATCCCTGGCCCACGACAGGAGGTGGCCCTGGCCTGGGGTATTTCTCCACAGTGGCCTCTGGGGACCACCCTGGTCTGGCTTTGGCCAGGCCACTGCCTTCCCTCCACTTGACACTAAGCCTGTCTATGGGTTTCCAGGTTCACGTACTTGAAAGAAAGTTCAAATAAAGCCTGTGCTACTGAAGAAATCGTGCAAGGAAACAATGTGGTTCTTGGAATCTGCAGCCTGGCACCCACAAGAATATCTTATCAGCTCAAATAAAACGAAGTCCATTTCTTGTCCAGATATTCGAGGGACACCTGCCATGGGCAGCTGGTGTTGAAGGGCTGTTCATTCGGGACAGCAGAACGAGCACAAAGCTTCTCCCTTCCACACATGCCACACAACAAAGGGTGCGACCGTGGCCTGCACAGGGGACGCTAGAGAGGGCTGGCAGAGCCCAGATCTGCCTGGACCACCTGACCTGCATCTTGATTCCTGGGGAGAAGCCAGAACACCTCCACTCCCTGGGGAGACCCTGTCCACTCCCTTCTCAGTACAAAGGGGGAAAGGTCTAGAACAAGGAATCTGACCTTTCTGTTGTTACCAGATGGGTGTGCCGCGCCAGGTTCAACCACAACCTGCTCACCTGGGAGAGTAACCTCCCCAGGCAGGGCTAAGGGAGCGGGGACTCCTTTCTGTGCTGAGCTCTGAGATGTGGGGAGACACCAGACACCCTCAGCTCAGAAAGCCCAGAAACCTCACTGACTATCTGAGTTTTGCAGATTTTCTATTCACAAAGAGTGACCCTGCAGAAAGCAGCCACTCAGGGGCCTCTGCTGCGCCGGTAGTCAAACTCCTCAAAACTGAAAGGAGTTAAGATGCAACTCCTTTCTACTCTAGCCCTGACCGCCTCTGTTCACAATCTTCCCCAGGGCTGGGAGCAGATTTTCCTGGTTCCCCCAGGAAAAGTTTTGTGCAAAGGGTCCGGAAAGCAAGCTGAGCACTACACACTACAGCAGAACAGGTGAAACAAACATGTTGAAAGGACAGAGTCTCACTATGTTGCCCAGGCTGGAGCGCAGTGGTTTTTCACAGGCGTGAACATAGCGCACTATAGCCTCAAACTCCTGGGCACAAGCGACCCTCCTGCTGCAGCCTCCGCATAGCTGGGACTGCAGGCATCGTGCCCAGCTTGAAAAACAGTTTTGAGGATTATTTATTAATGTGACCTGCAAAGGCTGAGGAGGTTTAGAAAAAGCTACCGGGTTTTGAAATATTGGGAAATGAAAGCTTCACGATTTTTTTTTTGAGACGGGCAGTCTCGCTCTGTCACCAGGCTGAGGCAGTGGGCCGGATCTCAGCTCACTGCAAGCTCCGCCTCCCAGGTTGATACCATTCTCCTGCCTCAGTTCGCGAGTAGCTGGGACTACAGGCGCCCACCACCTTGGCCCAGCCTAGTTTTTTTGTATTTTTTAGCAGAGACGCGCGTTTCACCAGGATGGTCTCAATCTCCTGACCTCGTGATCCGCCCGTCTCGGCCTCCCAAAGTGCTGGGATTACAGGCTTGAGCCACCGCGCCCGGCCAGCTTCATGATTTTAAAAGACACATCTAGAGAAAATGTTCTCCATCTCTACAATTTTGTCATTTCGAGAATGTCACACAGGCCGGGCATGGTGGCTCATGCTTGTAATCCTAGCAGTTTGAGAGGCCAAGGTGGGTGAAACACCTGAGGTCAGGACCAGCCTGGCCAACATGGCAAAACCCCATCTCTACTAAAAATACAAAAATTAGCCAGGTGTGGTGGTGGGAGCCTGTAATCCCAGCTACTCGGGAGGCTGAGGCAGAAGAATCACTTGAACCCGGGAGGTGGATGCAGTAGTGAGACAAGATCCACTCCAGCCTGGGCAACACCGTCTCAAAACAAAAACAAAAACAAAAGAGTGTAATATAAATGAAATCAGACAGCCTGTGACCTTTAAGATTGGCTTTTTCTAAATGAAATAATGCCCTTGAGATCCCTCCAGGATGTTGCCTCAACGAAAAGCTCATTCCTTTATATTGCTGAATAATATTCCATGGTTCGAGTGCATTACCGTTTGTTCAGCAATTCACTCGCTCACGGAAGGACACTTGGGTTTTTTTCCACGTGGGGCTGTCACAAATAAAGCTGTTAGGAGCAATCGTGTACAGGTTTTTTTGTACATACGTTTTCATTTCTCTGAGATAAATGCCCAGGAGTGCAATGACTGGGTCATCTGTTAGGAGGATGTTTCGTTTTTTAATAAACTGACAGGCTGTTTTCCAGAGAGGCTGCAGCACTTTGCACCTCCCGCCAGCGACGCAGGAGAGATCCAGTTTCTCAGGGGCCTCACCAGCATCTGGTGGGGTCACTACGTTTTATTTTAGCCATTCCGGCAGATATGAAGTGGTGTCTCCTTGTGGTTTTAATTTGCATTTCCCTAGTGGCTAAAGACGCTGAACATCTTTTCACGTGCTTGTAGGCCACATGTATTAATATCAATAAATCTGCTTCAGTAAAAGGTCTCTTCACATCTTTTGCCCATTTTCCTTTTCCTTTTTTTTGAGATGGAGTCTCACTCTGTCACCCAGGCTGGAGTACAGCAGTGGCATGATCTTGGCTCACTGCAACTTCCGCCTCCCAGGTTCAAGCAATTCTCCTGCCTCAGCCTCCAAGTAACTGGGACTACAGGTACCCGCTACCACGCCTGGCTAATTTTTGTATTTTTAGTAGAGATGGGGTTTCACCACATTGGCCAGGCTCGTCTTGGACTCCTTACCTCGTGATCCACCCGCCTCAGCCTCCCAAAATGCTGGGATTCCAGGCATGAGCCAGCACGCCGGGACCTTTTGCCCATTTTCTAGTTGGACGGACACAGTGTGATTTTACAGTTGTGTTTGAGAGTTCCTTATCTGTATATCTAGATGTTTTGTCGCGTGTAGTTTGCAAGTGTTTTCTCCCTGTCTGGGCTTGTCTTTTCATTCCTCCCACTCCCAGTGCGAGGGTCTTCTGCCGAGCAATGGTTTTTCATGTTGTTGAAGTCTAAAGGATTGGTTTTCCCTTTCACAGACTACGCTTCTGGTATCACATCTAAGACTTACCTTTGCCAAGCCCAAGGTTCCAAAGACTTTCTCCTGCGTTTCTTGGAAAAGTCTTTGTTTTTGAGAGGGAGCCTCACTCTGTGACCCAGGCTGGAGTGCAGTGGTGTGATCTCGGCTCACTGCAACCTCCACCTCCAGGGCTCAAGCGATCTTCCTGCCTCAGCCTCCTGAGTTGTTAGACTACAGGCACACATCACTGGCTATGTTTTTTTTTTGAGATGGAGTTTCACTGTTGTTGCCCAGGCTGCAGTCCAATGGTACGATCTTGGCTCACCACAACCTCCCCCTCCCGGGTTCAGTGATTCTTCTGCCTGAGCCTCTGGAGTAGCTGGAATTACAGGCATGCGCCACCACGCCTGGTTAATTTTGCATTTTTAGTAGAGACGGGGTTTCTCCATGTTGCCAAGGCTGGTCTCGAACTCCTAGGCTCAAGCTATTTATCCACCTCGGCCTCCCAAGTGCTGGGATTACAGGCGTGAGCCACCACGCCTAGCTAGTAAAGTCTTACAGTTATACACCTTACATTTAAATCTGTTATCCAATCTGAATTAATTTTTATATAAGCTGAGAGGCTGAGGCTGAGGTCCACCTTTTTGTCTACAATGCCCCCTGGCCTTGGCACTGCTGACTGGCTACTGCGTCCCTGTCAAAGCCGGGTGCCCACACTTACGTGGGCTGATGCCTGGGTCTCCCTTCTACTCCACTCGTCTCTCCAGCACCACCACACTCGGGGGAACCCAGTCAATGCAGTCTTGATGACTGTAGCTTTAATCAAGTCTCAAAGCTGGGCAGAATGGTTCCTCCCACTTTATTCCTCTTTTGCAAAATTGTTCCAGCCATTCTATTCTAGTTCCTTTGCCTTTCCGTATAAACTTTAGAACAATCTTTGTTTAAGCCATAAAAATTCTTGCTAAGATTCACATATGTAATTTTAGTAACATTTTATTAATCCAGTACACCCAAAATATTATGTCAACATCTATTAATATAAATATAGAAAAAATACAACATAAAAAAGTATTCAGGAATTTTTTCATGCTAAGCCTTAGCAATCCAGTGTGTATTTTACCCTTTCAGCTGATCTTAATTTGGACCAGGCACATCTCAAGCGCTCAGAAGCCAGCCCTGGTCTAGAGGCTCAGGGAATTTTTGTTGAAGCAGGAGGAACATCTTTCCCACTGGGCACATGCCCTCGTAACAATATTAAAAGCACTCAGGGGGCCGGGCGCGGTGGCTCAAGCCTGTAGTCCTAGCACTTTGGGAGGCCGAGACGGGCGGATCACGAGGTCAGGAGATCAAGACCATCCTGGCTAACACGGTGAAATCCCGTCTCTACTAAAAAATACAAAAAACTAGCCGGGCGAGGTGGCAGGCGCCTGTAGTCCCAGCTACTCGGGAGGCTGAGGCAGGAGAATGGTGTGAACTCGGGAGGCGGAGCTTGCAGTGAGCTGAGATCTGGCCACTGCACTCCAGCCTGGGCGACAGAGCAAGACTCCGTCTCAAAAAAAAAAAAAAAAAAGGCACTCAGGGAAAACCCACTAACGGAAAAGCAAACGTACTTTCAAAAATATGTGCTGCAGAACTGTCCTGAAAGATGGCTGTGCGTGGGCTTCAGGGGGCTAGTGGGTGGGTGGAGAGGGACTCTGGCTAAGTAAATTTGTGACACCCTGCAGATTCCCACACTGGAGTCACGACATACACTGGCACAGGAGAGGCCCCGAAAGGTCCTTTAACAAAAATATCTGCTGAGATGTGTTCTGTCCAGCAGGTTCCCAAATTTATTTGGGCAAAGAGCACCTTTCGCACACGCTGATGAACGTGCTAAAGAAGGATGGTCCAGCCTGCAGACTCCTGGGGTCAGCAAAGGGGCAGGGCCTGGCTTTGCTACAAGAGGACTAGACACCAGACCCAGGGTGTGAGTCTGCCTCTGCTGTTTACCAGATGAGAGAGACCTCAAGGGCCTCAGTTTCCTCACCTTACAATAAGAGGTGGCCTAGTACTCACCAAGTCCCTTTCAGCTGGCACAACTTCCAAATTTCAGTTCATTGTTACCATCTCATAAAACAGTGTTAAAACACAGATACAGACATACAGATAAAACACAGATACAGACGTGCGGATAAAACACAGATACAGATGGGCAGACAGAGGTTTTTCACCTGGCTTCCAAGGCTGTGAAATGGCACAACATTCCTCAATACAGCAACCATTCCTCACTGCCTGCTGCCCAGCAGTTAAAATGCATGCATTCTACAAGCCGGCGGTAACTCCCTTTCTTTCTCATCTTATTTTTCATTAAATACGATGCGTTCTTCCAGCCTCATCCAGGGTTCCACATGCCCCAGGAGGGTTTGGGGGACTCTTCTTGGCCCTCCACTCCCCCAAACCACCCTCCTCCTGCACCACCACCTCTGCCTCTGCCTGGGGTCACCCTCCCTGTCACTGTCCCTCTTGAGCAGCAGCTGCCATTGTTAAAGCCACAGGCTGTCCCTGTCTGAGCCCATATCCTTCCTCCCCTACTGGAGTGAGCCCACCAGGAGGTAGGGCAGGATTGCAGTCGCAGGCCTCACAGGGATCAGTGTAGGACACCTCATTGCCTAGACACGTTTCCAAGAGCTGTTCACTGACCCTCTAGTTTCCAATCTGGGACCTGTAGGCCAACAGTGGGTCACGAAAGTAGACATGAGAAGCCCACTGTCCTCTCCACATGTCTTGAAACATGACAGAAGCTAACAGTGGTCCTCTGCTGTTACCACTGACAGCCAATCAGCAGCCTCCTTCCTGGGGATGGCCGGGTTTCCTTTTGTCACTCCAGTACCCAGGCTCAGGACATGGGGACACATGGGTGCTCTGGCCAGCCCTGCTGAGTACAGCCTCTCCTGCAGCATGCCGGCCTCCACCCACGCAGCAGCGCACACCTACGTGACCAGAACCCCACTTTGGCCCAGCCCTGCCCATCTGCAAGGAAAGCCCCAGGATACAATGGAACGCCGGGCCCTTTTATTTCCAAGTCTTGCTTTTTGTCTTCTCTAAAATAAAGCAAATAGCTATTACATAGCTAGAAATAGTACAAGGTTTTCTTGAGAGTATTTCTTTTATGATTTATTCTCTTTTCTCACTTTCTGAACCTCTTGGTTTCATCCAAATGGGATCTATATAAATAGCTTTAAAACACAAAAAGTGCCCTTTCCCGCTTCCCCATTTGCTATCCCATTCCCCAGGGCGGCCATTCAAGCCTCTTTCTGCTATATCTGCTTCTACACCTCAAAATAACACGCACCTCTGAGACCCCTCATCTCTCAAAGTTGGATCTTGCATTTTTACTTCTTACAGGCAGATGAAGGGCTGGTTTTCTTACATTCTCTTCCCTCCCCATCACTTCCCAGTATGATTATAGTTAAATCGATGTATATATTGTGACTCTGAAAATATTGGCTGCCTTAACAAGTTCATTATTAATACATGTTTTTCTTCAAAAGAAATAATGAAATGAATGAACTTAAACAACTTCATTATCAATAACTTTAATTCATTTGTTATATTTGCTTAGGCCTCACTTTTATACTTTTAATTTATTTTGACATATAATCAATTGTACCTATTTATGGGGTACAAACTGATGCTTCTAATGGATAGTGATCAGATCAGAGGAATAAGTGTATCCATCATCTCAAACATGTATCATCTCTTTGTATCGGAAACGTTCAACATGCTGTGCACACATTTTGTTTGCTACTGTTGTGCGGGGCAGAGGCGGTGGTGCAGGAGGTCGGGGGCGGTGAGGGCCAAGGAGAGCACAAAATGCACACTCCTGGGCACGCGGAACCACTGGATTCAGCTGGAAGAAAGCACTGTATTTAGTGAGAAATAAGATTCGAGAGAAAGCGGTTTATAGCCAGTTTGTAGAAGAACTGTGCTAGGTGGCTTCATGTGCAGGCGGCTTGTCTTTGTTGTGTGCAGGTTTTGTGTGCTGCTCCTGCACGCATTCTGTTGCTGGTGGTAGTAGGAGGGGAAGACACCCATGGCTGTAACTTCCCGCACCCTGCGATTGCTTCTCCTTACAGTTTTTCACCGGGTCAGACCAACAAGATGGACCAAGGGTTCCGCTGTGTTTCCTAGCACTTCCCCTCCTTGTCCCATGCCCTCGAGGTCTGACACAAGCTGCATCCTGGGCCTCCCCTTCCACATCAGCCTGAGGGCGCCTGGTTCTTTCTCCTGCACGTGAAGCTGTTTCCTAAGCCTCGTGACTCCCCTTTCCTTGGTCTGCTCCCTGGATCTGGAAAGCACATTTTCCTGTAGTTTCCCCAGCAGGGCGCATGGGGGTATATCTTGCGGGAGGATTTGTCATGTCTGTGAATGTCCTTATTCTACCCTCACAACTCAGCTGGCCTGCCTGGGTACAGAGCCACTGGTCACTTTCCCTCTGAACGCCCAATGTCCAAGGAAGGACTCCATGGTCCATCAGCTTCCAGCATCGTAGCTGATGCATCTGGTATCTTTCGTGCCAGCAAATCTTCTCTGTGCAGCTCTCTACCTCCAGAATCTTTAGGAATTTTTGTTCTAGCTCCCGTGACCTGCTTTGACGCTGTGCACTGACTGGCCTTCAACCTGGCACCATGCCCTTCAGCCCTACCATTTTCTTGTACTGTTTATGATTTCTTCTCCGTTCTCACTTTCTGAACCTCTTGGTTTCATCAAAGATGACATCTATACTTCTCATTTTCACATCTGGTTCTTTCAGAGGGAGAGAAAGGTGTACACTCTGCCACATTAGAAATGGAAACTGTGCTGGGCACGGTGGCTCACGCCTGTAATCCCAGCACTTTGGGGGGGCCAAGGTGGGAGGATCGCTGAAGCCCAGGTATTTGAGACCAGCTTGAGTAACATGGAGAAACCCCATCTCTACAGAAAACACAAAAATTAGCCAGGCATGGTGGCACTGTAGCCAGGCATGTAGGCCTGTAGTCACAGCTACTTGGGAGGCTAAGGTGGGAAGATTGCTTGAACCCAGGAGGTAGGTTTCAGTGAGCCCAAGTTGCAGTGAGACGAGATGGAGATGGCACCACTGAGATGGAGATCACACCACTGCCCTCCAGCCCAGGTGACGATGCAAGACTCTGTCTCTGTCTCGGAAAAAAAAAAAAACTGAGGTAGTGTAGACTCTACCACACTGATGGCTGCTCTAACTGGCTGTCCTGTGTTTACTTAGCAACAACAACAAAAAAAAGGTTGGAGGACTGATTCCTACTTAATGATGAGGCTTGTGTGACCCTAGAGGGCTTGGATGGTAGAGAGGCTGTGAGTGCTGGTTTAGCATATTTTAAAAAGCAGAGAGAATGAGAATAGGCAGAGAGCAAAGCCTGGAGAAGTCAGATGTGCTGGGGGATAGGGACCCAGGGAGACAAGAGGAATCCAGATGACAGGACCAGCTAACAGTCAGAGTTGAGGTGGCCTGCTCAGAACAAGGACCCTGTTAACCTCTTGCCTAACGTGGTGCTAAAATAACATTTATGGTTTTGGTCACAATAAAAGACAAACCTACTATAACTAAGTAGCATATATATATATATGCATAATTTGAAACTTACAAAAGACCAGAAGCCCAGAGGGTTAAGACACCTGAAACACCCCTTCTCAAAAGCAGACTCTGGTCCAGTGAGTGGGCAGTTAAGGTCCAACCACATTTACTTCCTGCAGGCCCCACCCACATCAAGGATTAAGGACCCTGGACTCACAATGAGTTTGCCTCGAGCCACATCGCTTAGTCAAGGTTTACTGATGATGCTTGCAATAGGTCAACACTCAGAGCTGTCAAGTGGAGACCTGGACCATGCTGAACACAAAAGTCGGTCAAACGGAGCCAGTAACAGACGGTGCATCTCAGGCAAAGAAAAGCATCTTCTCTGAGAAAGCCAAACTCCAGTTTTATGTAAGTGTATGGAAGCAAGGAAGAGCTGAGCCGCCTGTGCTCATCAGATCCCACAGGCTTAGAGGACTCCAGGACAGGGTGCAGACATCGGCTTTTCCTACTCCGAGTAGGATTCATGTAGGATAAGTGGCTTCAGCAGAGCCCCTGCCCAGTCCAAGCTCCTCTGCACCCTAAGTCTTCCTTATTGCCTCCTCTGGAAACCCCTTCTGCCCTGGGGGGTCCCTCTCACTGCATGCTCCCTCCTAAGCCCCTCTGCTATCTGTACCTCCCCTCCAGAGCCTCCACAGGGGGTACCCCAAGCTGGCTACCTAGACCTCCCTCCCTCTAGATGCAGCACTTGCCTGCCACTCCCAACTCCCAAGTCAGCATCCTGGTGCCCCCTCACCCTCCCCAGGCCCCAGACGGTAGCTCCACCTGACGCCTGGAACCAGGAGCAGCCAGTCTGAGTTTTGCCAGCATCCCCATGAAAATGTTTCCTAAAACGCTACTCCTGCATCTCAGCTGACAGTATAAACTGTTCATCCCTGTTTCAAACAGCTGCAAGGGACATTATTTCCAGCATACTGTAAATACTGAAAATAAAACTGCCATGTCACTCTTGTAAACATATCTATTAGAATCTAGGCATGACAACGTGACAGCCACCGTCATCTATTTACAATGCACACGAGCAAGCTCTTCTTTATGGTCAGAAAGTATACACTTCTTCCTCTAGGAACTTCTATTTCTGTTACTACAAAATGTAAACCCAACGTCATATATTCGTGATTGAAATTACTCTATTGATTCACCCTCCTGTAACTTTCTGCAACACAAACATGCATATAAATTGAATTCGCCTTGATTTTCTACAACCATAGGGTTGTGCTAACGTCTTCTGAATTATCACTGCAGTACAGTCCTGTGTTGCTTAATGACAGTAATATATTCTGAGAAATGCATTGCTATGGGATTTTGTAGTCATGCAAATATGATAGAGTGTACATACACAACCCTGGATGGTATAGCCTAGGGTATATACTACATGCCTAGGCTATACGGCCCAGCCTATGGCTCCTACGCCACAAACCTGTACAGCACTTAACTAACAGAATACTGTAGCTACCTGTAACATAATAGTAAGTATTTGCTTATCTAAACACAGAAAAGGTAGAGTAAAAATGTGGTACTATCATCTTATAGGACCAGCATCATATATGTGGTCCGCCATTGAACCAAATCTCCTTTTTGTGGTGTGACTACAATTGGAACACCACTGATCAAAACAGAAATAGTCTACATTTTGGTAAATCATCGTCTAACATAAAAGCTGTGTTTAACAGACGAGAAAGAGTTTTTTCCCCTCGTCAGTTCACATATCATGGACAAATGCTCACCTCTCTCCCTATTCCTCTTTCTAGAAATGTGGGCACAGAGAAGCTGGCTCCAGAAATAAGGAGATGGGAGCAGAAGGGGCTTGGCCACAGCAGAGTCTCCCAGTGCCACATCCTCTGGAGTTCTGAGCCTGAATTCATCAAAGATCAACTTGTCATCAACGATCACCATGAACACCGATGGTGCAGAGGCTCCCGCAGCTGCTGCAGGCCTGTGACCCACGGGGGAGCCATTCCCCAACACCCTTAAATCTGCTGGGACCCCCCCACCCCGCAGTTCCCACACCCAAGGGCCATGACTGCAAGAGGAGGGACCTTTCCTTAGGAGGAGCCTTTTGAGGAGTGGACGTGGCCCCAGGGCAGGGGCTTCTCCCACTCTGAGGGAGAGTTTGAAGATGTCTGGTCTACAGGGCCCCTGATTCCCTCAGGTCACCCCCACACCCAGGACACAGCTGTCAGCTGCACCTCAGTAAACAGCAGCTCCAGTCACCCACTATGCATTTCTCAACCAAACCAGCAGCAGGCCTGCCTGGCTCTGGAACTAGGCTCTGTCCTGCCCCATCTCCCCTTCTACCTCCATGTTCTGTGGAGTGGAATCATGCAGGGCCTGGATTCCAGTGATGCCAACTCCATTCCCCACACACAGCAAAAAGATGCAGACTCTGCCCCGCCACTGCTCGAAGCCCCTCAGTGGCATCCACAAGGCACTCAGAATAAAATCTCTGCCTGGTGCATGGCCCCTGCTGCCTCACCTTCACGGCCACACTGGCCTGTCCCATCCTGGGCTCATCCCACCCCAGGGCCTTAGAATTTGCCAACATCTGCCTGGTGGGGGCAGGCACCACCCCACCCACCTCCACCAGAGGCTCCCTCACAGGACTGTCTCCACTGTGGCCCCTCCTCAGACAGCCCCTTCTAGTCCCAGCCCCCAAGTGCCCCATCCCCTGCCCGCCACTTGCCTGCCCTCCTTCCTTTCTTCATGCTCTTCCCACTCCCTTACCTGAGAGTTTTATGATTTTCTATCTACACCACCTCCTACACCCCTGCCCAGAACATTAGGTCCCCCAGGTGCAGCCCCCTTTCCATTCACTACAGCGTGGGACACGTAACAGGTGCTCAGTAAACACTGGTGGAAAGAATGAATGAACGGCCGAATGAATATCTGCACACACCAGCACTGTGAGGGGAGCTGAGCAGAGCCATCCATGCTTTGGAAATGAGGAACAAAGTCTGAAAAAGCATTTAAGTCACCGCGCACCATCCCAGCCTCTGAGTACACGGGTGGAAGACAGTTGCCTTAAATCTCCTTTCAATCTGCAAAATGGCAGGACTGTTCTTTCCTGGCCTTCTGCACAGATAATGACATCGAAAATGATATAAGAGCCACATCCTAAGTGAACAGAGTCCTTTGTCAAATATAATTATTCTAAGACAAGCTAGCAGACTTCCAACTACAGTTGATTTTTAAATTTATTTATTTGTCTTCTGGAGAAATAACCGTCCTGCCTGCTTCCAAAATGGAACATATTAGTCTATTCTTTGCTGGCTACTTTGCCGCAAAAAGTATGAATCACAGATATAAGAAGAAAAACTATAAAAAAAAATTGGTGTTTTTTCCTCTTGAAAATCTAAATTATAGAGCTACTATTTCTTAATCGTTCACCGTGAGGCAGCGATGTCAGGAAATCTGGGGAAGGAGCGAAGCAGTGAAAACGTGGAATACGTGAAAATTTCCGAGCTTGAAACAAAATACGGGAGTGGTGTGTGCGCCCGGGTGGGATCACGCCCTTACCAAGTGTTGACATCACTGCATTCTCCAAGGAGAACTGTCATTGCTACCTTTTAAGGTTCATCACAAAAGCAGTGGCTCCTTTACATCTCACCCTTAAAAACACCTTCAGGAACCAAGCTGGGTTCTCCAAATTCACTTGAGTCTGGCTTAAGCCAATGTGGTTTTTTTAAAACGAGTGTTGGCAGCTTTAAATACACACATAGGTCCACGTGTCTCTCATCACACACTTGTTTCTACCGTTTTAAACTCCCTTTGGGGACTTGGGGGTGAGGGGTAATTTCTGAGCATTTGTGGGGAAAAAAACCCATCCACTACATTAGGGGCTTAAGAAAAAGGTAAATGGGAGATAACTCTAACCACCTGGTAGAAGTATTTATTTCCATGAGTTTTCATTTCTATTTTCACCTGTGTGAACACCGCCCCTCTCGCCGGAGGCCGCACGTGGCCCCCGTGCCCACCTGTCCGCGCGAGGCGGGCCTCACCTGAGCGGCCGGGCACGCCCCGTCCCCGCACGGCTACCCACCCCGGGCAGGCACGCGTCACCTGTCCATCCACCTCGCTACCTTCTCTCTGCCACCAAAAGGCTTAAGAAAACAGGGCGCAAGGGGTCTGGGAGACCCCATCACCCGGATTCAGCTTCTCTAAACGCGGGGGTGGGGGTCCAGGGACCCTCCCGTGCCACCCGCATGGGCTGTACACGAGGGCGGGGACAGCGACATCCCCGGGGCCCCGGCGACGAGGCAGCACGGGGCGGGGCCGCGGGCCGGGGCGGCGGAGACCCTGCGCCGCGCCCACGGCGAACGGG